>NW_006922292.1:578494-592228 GCF_000298275.1 Orycteropus afer afer
ATTGCCCAACCTTCCTTCCGAGGAGTGGCTGGTGGGTTTGAACCACCAGCCTTCTGGTTAGCAGTCAAGTGCCTCAGGCACTATGCTACCAGAGCTCCTATTTTAATCATACCTAATCTATTTGTTTTCCATCTGATTTATCCATTACATTATCCAAGAGCTTATGGATATTATATTCATACTGATTTAAAATAGCAAAATTTGTTCAAACTAAATCACAAGTATTTTCTCAAAATTGTCTTTAAAGTCTTTTTTTCTCTAAAACATATTTCCTTGTAATTTACACAGGAATAGCAAACACAAAAGAGCACATATCTACTTGCTGTTCACCAATAAATTCTGAAGGCAATTGTAATCCATGGTCCAATACCTTCAGTCAGGAAAACTAAAATGAAATATAAGATGTTTATCTAAGCCAGATGTAAAATACAATATGTGGATGACAATGACCTATAATATTTCATGGGTGGCCATGTATATTACATACAAAATGCTTCCCAGAAGCCACTGTGCACATTCTGGCTTTGCTGCTTGTCTAGGGATCATCTGAAGCCAACAGGGTAGCTGGTATGTTTGTCACTTTCATAGCTGTTTGCTTTCCCTAGATGACTATCTATATGAGCCCAGTAAGGAAAAAGCTGAGAGGAAAAGCTTTATAGGGGATGAGATGAGATAGTAGTAGTGCTTCTCCTCAAATTACCTTAACTCTCGAAACTAAAATTTTCTATCAGGGAAAATTATTAATGGTGTTGTAGTAGCTATGAATTAATAACTTACACTGTTATTCTTATTAAAGATATATCTTCATCTGAGATTGTCTGGGTGGATTAAATAGATGCCTTCTTCTGGCCCTTGCTGTGCACAATTTAATAATACTTATATAAAACGGACATCAAAATGTTTCTTCTACTTTTATTAATTATTCTTATCCTACAGAAATGTTTATAAAATTCTATGGTTAGGAGATGATTCTTCACTGTTGTTGCTGGCATATATATATTCCATATTGAACCAACAGCATGTAGAAATTAATTTAAGTTAGAGAGATTTCATGTGTTGTTTAGCAATATTCCAAGAAATTTGCAGCATTTGCTACATAAAGTAGAAAATATATTAATTTATATGGTAACATTATACTCCTCCTACTTTAAATGCCTGTTGAAATTTGTAACCCCTTATAATTGTATCTTGAATTTGTGTGACTACCTCTTGATTATTTTTCCTCACTAAAAGTATATATTTTATGAGAAGCAGTGTATATTTTGTGTAATTTATTTACTGTACCTGGGAGCTGATATGCTCTAAAGAATTGTTTGTTTGTGAATAAATAAATATAAAAATAATTGTATCTTCAAAGGTCTGTCTTGATTTTTTTTAATTGATGTGTTAAGTTAAAAAAAAATAGGCACAATCTCCAAAATACATTCACTTTTGGATTGACAAAGACATAGGAAATTGGTGGCTTTGTTTAAAGACTTGAACATCTTAGTGCCAACGCTTCAGTAAGATCAAATGATCCAATGAAAGATCACATGAAAACACATTTTCAAAATTCTGTAAAACTAAAAAGATGAGATTATTACAAATAAAAGGAATTAGATTAATTTTGTGACATATATGAACACAAGAGATTCAAATAAACCCTGATTTTAATTTCTTCAGGATAAAAATATAACCTTCAAAGGATAGCATTATTCATCTTCATAGTAATCATATTGTTTTTTAGCTGTTCAAGGAACAAAAAATGCAGGCATCAGCTCTGTCTCATGGATTTTCCTAGGGAAAAGGATGATAATGTGACAACTGGGATTTCAGGTGGCTCCTTAATGTTTGATGGGACAGCAAAAACGGGGTCAGCCTGTGGGGACTGAAGTTGGCATCAGTGGGTCATCACAGGTCCATCTATACCTTTTTATGCACTCACCTTCAGCCTAAGGAATCTGCCAAAAGTAATCTGGGTTTCCTCCTTCTGCAAATAAAATTGATCAATTTAAGAATTCAACCCAAATGCTATGTGTCCCCAATCTATTTTGTTTTAGTTGTTTAAAAATATAATTGTATTTGTTTTGTTGCTGTTGAGCATATACACAGCAAAATATACACAAATTCAATGGTTCCTACATGTACCATTTAGTAACATAGATTACCTTCTTTGGGTTGTGTATACCTTCTCAATTTTTTTTTATTAGTTGTTCTTCCCCCACTAACATAAATTTACTGGTCTCCGAAGGTTCCTACCAAATCTTTCCAGTTTCCATTGTTGTTTTGATCCCGTATAAATAGTTCTTAAAAGAGCATAATTCTCAAGGTAGATATTTTTTACTAGTTATGTTAAATTATTGTTTTATTTTAAGAAGACTTCAGGGGATATTTTTGATTTAGGTTTAAAGATAATCTCAGGGCAATAGTTTCAGGGATTCTTCCAACCTTCTTGGCTCATGGAAGTTCATGTGAATTTGAAATTTCCCCCTTTTTGATCAAGATTCTTCTAAGGAGTCCTTGATCAAAATGTTCATTAATGGCAGCCAGATACCATCTAGTTGTGGTTTCATAGAAAAGGAAGCAGTTGTTCATGGAGACAAGTAAACATACATTCTGTATCCTCTGTTCCTGACTCTTCTTCTTCCTGTTATTCCAAGTGGAGAGAGACCAATTTTTGTGCTTTGGACGGCCACTTACAAGCTTTTAAGATCCCAGACACTATGTGTTGAGCTAAGAGGTAGAACTGAAGCACTAAGCATGACATCAGCTCAATTAAATGAGATTCCCAATAAAACCATGACTATAAACCTCCATATCAAGAAACCAATATCCCCTGAAGACCTTTTCTGTCCATAAGCAGCCTCAGAAACTCCTTTTATGTTATTACAAATATATCTATCACACAACTTTTGCCAGTTCAACTTTTGTATCAATGTAAAATCTGTTGATAGCAATTACAATAATAGACTGAGCAACGCTTCCCTTAATCCACCCAATATAATTTTTTAAAAAACTTTTTATTGTAATTTGGAAGAAATTTTACAAATCAGAATATTTTTATGTTCAATAGCACATAAACATTTTGTTTTATGATCCTGATTACAATCCCACAATGTAATCAATGCATTCCTGCTTTTCTAGTTTTCTCCCTGTGCAAATGCTGCTCATCTGGTCTCCCTTGGTTGATTTTTCTAAGGAATGCCTCTCCCTGGTGCAGCTGTTCAGCTCACAGAATTGTCTGTTTTTTGGCTGAAAGTTATCATGGGAGTGAGTCTAATTCCAGGCACAAAGGATGACTAAGGGCCATAATCTCAGGGGTTTTACCAGTGTCTATCCAATTAACAATCCTAGTCTTTTTTTATTTTGTTATTTTATTAATTTTGTTCCACATTTTTTACCCACTCTATCCAGGATCTCTAACTTTGATCACTTTCCAAGTGGTTAGCAGTGGCCAGGCATTGTTTAGTTCTTCTGCTCTCAGGGTCATATAAGATATGATTCTCAAGGTCCATTATACTTTTGACTAATTGTTTCCATGTATCTTTTATTTTCTTCACTTTCTTTTCTCCAAACAAGGAGCAATCAACAGTTGCATCATAGATGATTGCTCTCAAGTTTTTAGGACTCCAGTCACTACTCTCCAAAGTAGGATGTAGAACAATGTTTCTGTGTACTATGTTGTGTCAATTAAGCTTGATATCCCCTGCAACCATGGTCCTGAGCCTGCAGACCCATCAATTCCCTCCCTGAAGCTTCTTAGTTGTGGCTAAGAAGTTATCCTAACTTTGTCCCCTGTTAGCTCTATACTGTATATATACATTTTTATAGCATATACATATTCACATGTAGGAATATCATCTATCCAATATATGTATGGTCATGAGTATATTCCCATTCATCTACCCATACCTGATCTTGGCTGTCTACCAATAAATTCCCTATATATTAATTTTTGCCTTTACTGATGATGCAGTACTGTGTATATAATAATATTTAGCTTTAATGTCTGTACCTTTGTGCAAATCTCGGTGTCTTCCCCTTCCTTAGTGGTATTGTGCTGGTCACACTGTTTTTATTATAGTGCCATTCTCTTCATCCAAATCAACACCTCCCTCTTAACTAGCAAGCAATCTTCTGTCCCTTCTCTTCTGTGTTACACTGGGTTCTCTAGAGAAGCAAAACTGGTAAAGTGCATAGAGAGAGAGAGAGCAAGAAATATATCTATCTATCTTAGGAAAATGGCTCACACAGTTACAGAAGCTGACAGGTCCCAACTTCCAGGATCAAACATTAAACTGGAGCCTTTCCCCAACTCACACAGCTGCAGGGGCTGACGAGCTCAAGGTTGCCAGGCAGTATACTGCCTGTTGACTTTGGCCATTGAAAAATCCAAAATCACCAAGCAGAATGGTGTATTGTTCTCTCAGGGTCAATTGTAGGAAGCACAACAGGATCTGGATCCACAGGAGGTTCTCTCTTTTTCCCAAGAAATCCATATATATTTTGGAAGCAGGCCACACCCCTAGAGAAACTCTCTTTCAGTGGCTGGACTGCTCAAAGCATATACATCCAATCTCCTCATGGGAATAACCACATCACAACTGCTTAAATCACTCAAAATTGTGATCCAGCCAAGTTGACACACAAGCCCAATTATCATAACCTCTGATGCCTGTTGACTAATATATAAATTTTCCTTCCCTATGTAAATTTTCCTTAAATTTTTATAATGGATTCATGCAATATTTGTTCTTCTGTGATTGACTTATTTCACTCAGCATAATGTCCTCCAATTTCATCCATATTATGAGTTAATTCACAGATTCCTCATTATTGTTCAGTGTTACATAGTATTCTATTGTGGGTATTCCCACAGTTTGATTATCCACTCATTGGTTGATGGGCACTTAGTTAATATTTAACTACAATTTCTCTCAATTTTTCTCTCTGCTTTTCCACAGATTCTACCTAGTTTATATTCCATGTTCTTGGTTTCCTCAATCTTGTGCTTAATTACTATATCAGAAACAGGTTATATTTTATTCTTTTGTTTCAGTAAGTTTACGTAATTGAACTGTGGCTCTTCAGAGTTCATAGTCCCTCCACCACAATCAGCAGGCTCTTATAGAAGCGCTGTCCTTTCTCTACAAAGATTTGAATACTTTAACCGTCCTACCTGAACATCACAAGCACTTCTCATGCTTTTATTATTTCACACAAGCTTGTCATTTTTAATAGAGTGAACTTTCAAAAACTCTTGCTTACATAACTCCTTATCTGTCTATCAATCTATCATCGATCTATATCTATATTCTTCTATTAAGTATACATGCTAAATAATCTGTTATTTAGTTCCACTTTAACATCTTAAAATATCTGTATTCTATATACTCTCACTAGTTTAATTAACTTTAAGGAGTCTGGGAATCACAGTGGTTAAGCATTCAGCTGCAAATGCAAAGGTCTGTGGTTCAAACCTACCAGCTTCTCTGTGGAGAAAGATGAAGCAGTCTACTTCTGAAAAATTTAGAGCCTTGGAAACCCTATCGGGAATTGTAGGAAATGATGGGCAATGACTGCTAAAAATCTAACTATAGACAATATTGGTGAATATTTAGGCCATTTTATAGAGGTGCATGTGGAAGTGTCTAGTTAAACTGGTTTCTGATTGTAAGTGAATATAGCTGAAAGACACACTAAAGGATACTCAGAGGGGGAAATCTAAAGCACATCTTAAGACCCTAGTTGTTACTCACCAAAGTAGGATGTAGATCAAGATTTTTATGTATTATGTTTGCCAATTGAGCTTGATGCCCTCTGAGACCATGGTCTTGAGCTCACTCCCTCAAGGTGCTTGGTTTGTCTTAAAAGATTTTGAGCATCCATCTAAGATGCTTCTGTTGGTCTCCCCTCACCTGGAGCAAAGACGAGTGAAGAAAATCAAGTCATATGGAAACAATTAGTCCAAGGGTCTGATGGACAAGGGGAACCTCAGCCTTCATGACCCTGAGACCAGAAGAACTAAATAGTAACTGGCTACCAATGCTAACCCTTTAAAAAAGGATCTAAATTGGAGATCCTGGATAGAGTGGAAGAAAAAAAAAGTGGAATACAATTCAAAAACACTAAAATAACCAGCCATACAGGTCAGATAGAGACTATGGCCCTGGCTTATCCTTTGATCCTGGGACTGGACTCACTTGTGTGGATTAGCTCTCAACCCAACAGTAGAAAGGCATACAAGCAGAATACCTCCCCCAGGGAGATGTACTCATCTGCCCTAGGGAGATGCATCTCTTAGAAAAATCAACCATGAGAGTTCAGAAGGGTAGCATTTTCACAGAGGGAAAGCTCGATAGACAGGAGTGCACAGATAAGAAGGACACAGGGAAGAAGTAGTCAGAAGGAGGAGACAGACAAAAAAAAAAAAAAAAAGCACAACTTAATTATTGTGCAACTTCAATTATTTCATAATTAGCCCTTTGCTTTTACATTAATGAAAACAAGTGATAGAGATAACTTTGATCATTGTTTCTTCTCCCGTAAAAGTTTACTTTTATTTTTTTTTCTTGAAGTATAATCATTATAATAACTGAATTATAAAATCTAAGAAGTAAGAATAACAAAATGATTTGTTAAAATTTAATTTATAAAAATAATAAAATCATTAGTTTAATACATATATAAAATTAGCATTATTAATAAAGATTTGAACTCATTATTGATGAGAGAACCAGGTGTATTTTATACCAGTTCAAAGGAAAAGTTAACGAAGGACACACACACACACACCACACACACACACATACACATATAGTTGTTTCTAGTTGCTGTTGAACCAGCTCTAACCCATAATGACCTCATGCAAAACAGTAAGAAACTTTGCCCTTTCATGCACCATTTTCATGATAATTAGTATGCTCGAATCCACTGTTATAATCACTGTGTATTATTGAGTGCCTTCCAACATGGGGGACTCATCTTCTGAAACTATACTGGACAACGTCTTGTTATTATCTATAAGACTTTCATTGGCTAGTTTTCCCAGGTAAATCACCAGTCCATTCTTAATCTGTTTTAGTCTGGAAGTTCCAGTGAAACCCATCCACCAAACGCAACCCTGCTGGTATTTGAAACACTGGTGGCATAACTTCCAGTGACAATAACATACAATCCACTAAAGCACAAGAAACTGAAAGATAGGTGGTAGAGGTACATATATGACTGATATATATATTGTTTTGGATCTATAGTGCTGCTACAAGAGACACACCAGAAGTGGATGGGTTTTAACAAATAGGGATTTATTTCCTTACATTTCTGAAGGCTAGAAATAAGAGTTCAAAATGCCAGCTCTAGGGGCTGGATGAAAGCTGCTAGACCTTGGGTTTCAGCTCTGCCTCTTTGAACCCAGTCCACTGGAGTTGGAAATGTCTCTTAACTCAGGGAGCTGCTGGCTGCTGAGGCTGACAAACCCAAGATCAACAAGTAAAATTGCATCATCCCAAGATTATCAAGCAACATGGCAGTCTACTACTACAAGTCCAGAACAGTCTCCAAATTGGCAGGCCATATGGCAGGCCATTCACTGATGACTTGGCCAAATGGAGTATCCAACTATGCCAAAATGCTCTAGACCTTTTTCAAAGTGTTTTCTTTTATACTGGAAGCAGACCATAGCCTTAAGGCAGCTACTCAGATTCTCACAGCAGATTCCACTATGGAGTTTCTTTTTTTTACCAGTCTCATCATGGGGAATGACTATTTCTGGCTGCCTAGTTACTCAAAACAAGACCTAGCCAAGTTGACACATAATCTTAACTACCACAATTCTACTCCTTGTCAACTTAACATCTATACAGATCTCTTTCATTGGGTGGCATCTGAATGCTGACTTCACCCCTCCCCCTTTGGCCTGGCAGGCCATGTTCCTCGGCCCCTTGTGCATGGAGCCCTGCCCCATCACTTTGGGACAGTGGCTATGGCTCCATCCCATTGGCCATCATGAATGGCAGTCCCACGCTCCAGAACCAAGTTGGTGAAGATCTCACTCCTTGAAACCTAGGAGGCTGTAGTGGTTCCAACTCCAGGGGCCATGGTCCTACATTTTGAGACTGAGGCAGCTCTGCTTCCTATTTTCTTTGTCTCTCAGCTTCAGCTAATTACTGCCCAAAGATAACCCACTGCACCAGAAATCTTCCTGTCCAAAGGCATTCAGCTTTCTCTCTCCATGGGCTAGAAGCCAGTGGTTCCTTCTCATGCCAGTTTCTAGCAATTGTTGCCCAAAAGCAGCACACTCTGCCAGGATGCTACCTTCCCTAAGTCATCCAACTGTCTCCTCCATAGACTGGTAAGCCTGTCACATCTCACTGTCTTATGATGTCTTAGCTCTGCTGTTACTGTTCCTCTGCTGGTCTTTTTCACTAATCTCTCTGCTGTCTTCTCAGAGCATGAATCTCTCGGTCCAGGGACGCACTCCACTTTTGTTTCCACATGTCACATATTTGTTAGAGCAATACCCCACTCTCTTGGTACCAAATTTTTTTTGGATCTCTAACATTGCTATGACAGACATACCATAAGTGGATGACTTTAACAAATAGGGATTTATTCTGTTAATATTTTGGAACCTTTCTTCTGAGGGTGGCTGGTGGGTTTGAACTGACAGCCTTCTGGTTAGCAGTCAAATGTCTTAGGCACTACGCCATGCCTCAGAAACCCAAGGAGCTGTCACTATGAGTCAGATCCGACTCTATGGCAGTAAGTTTGTTTTTTGCTTTTTCTGATTGTCAAGTGTGACATGCCTAAGTTGCAAGCAATAGCATTCACTAATTTTCCACATTTGTGTTGTTTAATAACATTTTATTTCACTCCAAAGTCAATACATCTCATTGATCTTTTGTTGTTACCATCACTGACACTGGTTTTGCTGCATTTGGAAGCCATAATACACCTCATGGTAATATTTTTGAAAGAGAATTAAGCAGAGAGATAATGCTACAATACTCAAGAAATCCACATTACCCAATATTTGATGCTGCTGCCTATGAGTAGAAGCATACATTGTTATATGGAAATTTTCTTAGAAAGTAAAGTACATACATAAGCCAGTAACATGGGTGTTTATTATGACTGTCAGGACATATGCATTACGGGTTATTTATATGATGTGCCATACATCTGGCAGCACACAAACATATTATATACAAGACACATGAGATACACGTGTTGCATGAGGGAAGCTGTTGTGTTTGCTAAGTACCATTCTCCAGTTGACATTTCTGAACATCTGTTATTTCTGAATGTTTTGGGACCACTGACATATATGCTGTTGACACTATTGGATGTTGCCTTAAAGATGCTATGCGACACATGATTTTATATATATGTTATTATATGTTGTTGCTCTTAGACAACTTTAATATATTTTCTATATCATGATTTTGCTTATTGGTCCAGTTGTGAGGAATATTTTTTTCTTTATGTTGAGGTGTAATCATCCATGCAGTGTACATATACGTATGTATATAAAACCAAAAAAAAATAAAAAAATAAAAAACCTCACAGCCATTGAGTCAATTCTGACTCATAGCAACTCCCATTAGATTTCTAAGGCAGTAAATATTTATAGAAATAGATTGCCCCATCTTCCTTCCATGGAGCAGCTCATGGGTTTGAACTCCCAACCTTTTGGTTAGCAGTCAAAAGTTAATCATATGGAGCCAGCAGAGCACCATATGCATATTGTTTGTTTACTTTTTGCTACTCTAACAGGAAATGCCACAAATGGTATAGCTTTAACAGATAGAAGTTTATTATCTAACAGTTTCAGAGGCTAGTTCAAAGTGCCAGGCTCTAGAGCTGGGTAAAAACATCTTCATCTTAGGCTTCAGATCTGCCTCTTTTTTCTGGCCTAGTGAAGCTGGAGGCTTTCATTCCTCAGGCAGCTGCTGGCGGCTGAGGCTGACAAACCCAAGGTCAACAACTAAAAAGGCAAAGTTCCAATATTACCAAACTACATGGCAGGCCACTGATTCAAGTCTGTTGACTGTCTCATGATCAGCTGACAACATGGCAGGCTGCTGAACAATGACTTGGCTACATGCAGGATTCAACCATGCCAAAAGCTGGAGATCTTCCTCAGAGCTGTTTTTTGGAAGAAGACCACATTCTTACTGCAGCTACTCAGCTGTTCTAGTAGATTCCACCATGGAGCTCATTGCCAATCACACCATGGGGAATAACTACATCCAGGCTAAGCCATATTGACTTATAACATTAATTACCATACATATATAGATATTTTGCTCTTAGACAACTTTAATATTTTAATATAAATAAATATATAGATATAGATATAATATATGATATTTAAGGTATGTGTCTATATATGCACACACACAAATATATATGGAGAGAGTGAATGTAAAAATCGTTGAAATTAATTTACAAATAAACTCAAAACTGACTTTTTCCAGTAGAAATTGAAAAGGAGGGAATCAATATACTCTTTATTGAGCAGAATTAATTTGTGTGTCTATAAGAAAAAAAAAAAAGTATTTTCATTGCTATCAGTTATGCACTGTTTACAGAGTTGTAAAACAGCATAGAAACAAAGAAAAGTAAGCTGGAAGTATGTACTCTAAGCAATTTATAATTTTCCGTAGAAGATTTGTAGTCATTTTTTGGCTTATTATAAATTTTCTCACTGAAATAAGAATATTAAACTTTAACAAGCATATTCCAGAGATCAAAGAATTTTGCAGCTCTGATTGAACTGCACTGAAAGATTCTTCTGCTAACAGCTTAGCAACTGAATATGATTATTTACTAACAAGCTTCAGTTTTCCTAAATTTGAATAAAGGCTGACAGGTTATTACATATCTTGTTCAGTAAAGAGCTTTTGGAAAATTTAATACCTTTTAAAGAGGTCATTTGTTGTTGTTGTTATGTGCCATCGAGTCAAACCCGACTCATAGCGACCTCCTCCTTGGGTTTCCAAAAATATGACACTATTCTGGGAAAAAATGAATGTTAAGAAAGTATTTAAAGATATGTCAAAAAAAGATGGAGGAAATATAATTTATATTAATTATTTACCTTATTCTTGTTTTCAGGAGTGAAAGTATATGCTAATATTCCTAAATATAGAGTGTCTAGGGCATACCAATTTTTTATCATACATAAAGCTGTGATATATCTAACACTGAGGGGATTAACACCTTAGAAAGTTTCCCAAAATTGCTTGAAATCAGAATCAGAGAACATATATTTGCTATCTCTACTACAGTCTCAGGCCCAAGTAGAGAATTATGCCATAGTGAATCATCATTAGTGTTGCAAAGGCTTTGTCACACTTATTATTTTTAGTAGATCAAATGAAGTTTGAGATTCATGATGTAGGAAAACTTTTCATTAAAGCCAGAAACAAGACATAAAAAAATCCATTACTATTGTTAATTATCCAGTGACATTTTATAACATTTATTGTACTTTTAGGATGTTTAAACAATGCATGCAACACACATAAGAAATTTGTTCAACCTCATTAAATATCAAAACATCCAATTAAAATGCAATGGCTTTGCTTGTCTATCAAGTTAGCTGATTTTTATTTGCATGATCTTTAGATTATTTTGGTGAAACCACATAAAGTTTCTAACAGCGTAATAGTGATTTTCAGAATATTTTAGGGAATTGTAAACTATTCTGACACGTTTGTGTAAATTATTTTCTTCTTAAAAAAAATCTATCTTTTTTCCAGTCATTTAAATTTTAGGAATAAAAGTGGTAGAAAAATGTTGATATATTCTAATACACATTAAAATGATTTAAAATGATGCAAAATTATATGACTTTCTAAAAATAGATAATTGGATCAAAAAAGTCAATAAAACTCACTCCCAAGGGCTGGCTTTCCACCCAATAGTAAACAAGATGTACATGCAGACCACTCAACCCAAAGTGACGTATCCACATACTCTATGGAGATGCATCCCTGGAGCAACTGACAACAGAGCACCAGAGGGGCAACATTCACAGGGAGGAAATGCAGGACACATAGGAGCGCATAACTATGAGGGGCACGGGGGAAGGTTGCTGAGCAGGGAGGGGAGGAGACTGGGTTAGGATCGGACATGGTAAATGGGGAGTGAAACTAAATGTACACACACGTAATGTTGAATGTAAACCAAATTCTTAAAATAAAAATTTTAAAAGAAAAAAGAAAAATACAATGTGCTTGTAATACATTAAAAGATAGGTGAATGTTTATGATACTGTGCTAAATAAAATAACAATAATAATAACTACATAGTATGATTCTTAAAAAGACATTACTGAAGGAACTTTGGGGACTAGAATTCCCAAATTTCATTCTCCATATCAATTTAGGTTAGAGTTTTCAATGAGAAGCATTCATATCAGAGTTGGAAGATAGAAGAGAATGAGAGAGAATATTATGTTACAGAGATACCTAAGCAAATGCAAAGCTTAATGCCGGTCCCTACTGAGATTCTTGAGAATTTCTCATATTGATGCTATAGCATAAGATGTCCTCAGAGAGCTTCTCAGAGTTCCTCGAGGTTCACAGTGGTTTATATGCTAACTCTTGAGAACAACCTGCTTTGGTGATGCAGGCTGAGAATCCTCCTGATCTTTAGTTTTTCATCAACTCCTTTTATTAAACCCTTTCATCCCTAGATGGAAATCTCTGGGTGGTGCAAATGGCTAAGCACCTGACTACTAACCTAAAGTGTAGTGGTTCAAATCCACCCAGACGCTGGCTAAAGGAAACTCTTACATTCTACTTGGAGAAAACCAACCAATGAAAACCCTGTGGACTACAGTTCTACTATGACACACACGGGATCACCATGAGTCAGAATCAATTTTTTCTTTTTAAATTTGTGCTATACATCTAGTGTCATATGTTTTAATCCTCAAACTCTGTTTATATCAAGATTGCAAATATAATTATACAAAAAAACAAACCAAACTCATTGCCGTCCCGAGTTGAGTCTGACTCACAGTGACACCTCCTTGGGTTTCTGAGGTGGTATCTCTAAGGAGGTAGATTACCCAGTCTTCCTTCTGAGGAGTGGTTGGAGGGTTTGAACCTTCTGTTAGCAGTCAAATGCCTTACACACTATGCCACCAGAGCTCCCAAATATAATCATATGCAAATGTAGACATTCAAAGAAAAACACACTTCCTGAATTGTCTAGTTTTTCTGTCATTTATTATAAACCCCATCCTGATGAAAACAAGGCACATTTAGATCTTTTTAAAGAATGATTCATCTATATTTTTCTGATTTATGAATTCTTCCTTCAATTTAAATATTCTGTCTCTTCTAAGTTCAACAACTTAACAAAATGGTTCAAATTGACTGTTTCACATGATTCTGTCCTTTACATCAATTCCCTGTCTTTTAGATGCTATTCCCTTTCTTTTCCCCACAAGACACACACACACACACACACACACACACAAGCAGGTAGAGACCTAATTTGTCCTTGTGGTACCAGAAAAGAAAGTGTCTTAGTTCCATGAACTATTCTTTTTTTTTTTTTTTTTAGGATTTGGGTGAACATTTAGAGTAAATTCACTTTTCATACAGCAGATCACATATAATTTGTCTCATGTCATTGACCAAAATTTACAATGCAGCAGCTCCCCTCCCACTTCCTCCCCAAAGTTACCTCCTTCCAGTGTCCATCCCTTCATACTCTTCTGCACCCTGAGCTATC
>NW_006922292.1:599630-603602 GCF_000298275.1 Orycteropus afer afer
TCAGCTAGTCTGTCATATTCACATTTATTAACTAGATTGGTGAGATGCTGTGTTGGTGATGTATGGGGAGAATCCACTTTGATACATTGATGGAGACAGCTTGAATATTTACAAAAGTCCCATCAGTATTTTGGTAATATATTTAAATTTTATAAATCCACATAATTTTACCGAGCAATTTTCTTTTCAGAAATTTATCCTAGACTTCATGAGCAAAATATCAATTGAAGAAAAATATTCCTTTTATAATTTTTGTGAAATAAATATATTAGAAATTATCTAAAAATGCATTATTCTGGCACAGGGGAATTTTACCTCTTTAAAACAAAACACCAAATAATTGAAAATATGTTTTCTTGTTGATGTATGCTTGTATATATGTGTGTATATCTAGCATCTATATCTATATACTTATGTCCATATATCTATCTATGCAATAAATAAATGTGCATAAAATAGACATGGAAAGATATGTAAGTACCTACTAACAGGTTGCTTCTGGGGATGAGTATAGGACTAGCAGATGGGGTATATATCCAGAAAGAAAAACTTTAGCATAAGATCTTCTTACATTTGCATATTGAACTAGGTAAATTTATTTCCCTAATAAAAATAAATTAATTAAAAAGTTAAAAGCTACATCTTTCTCCCACATCCCTTCCACACAGAAGAGTCTCTTGATAAGAGGAAAAAAAAAAAAAAATGGATCCTGCTTCCCTTGATGTCCTCCTGTTATTAATTTCAACAAACTATCTCTTTTGTGAAAACATTTTAATTGCTTTCTTGACCAGCCTCCCTCTTTTACAAAGTTTGTTAGTTTAGTTCAAAGGTCACCAAATATTGTCCTCAAAGTGTCAGAGAGTAAATAATTTTGCCTTAATGGACTGCATGATGTCTGTCATACCTACTCAATTATGACATTTTAGCATGAAAGCAATGGAGAGTGTGTAATGAATGAGTGTGGCTGTGTTCCAAAAAAAAAAAAAAAAACATTTGTTTGGATTTGGTCTTGGAATCCCTATACTCTAGTTACTTTTCTAAAGTGGTACTAAGTAAAATGCATAGAGAAAGCATTATTTTATTCACTTTTATTGTGGTGAATACACACACAACAAAACATTAGCCAACATAAAAATTGCTGCATTTCATCTCAAGGACATTGATGACATTTTTTATATTGTGCCATCATTATTGCTATCCTTTTCTAAAATATTCTACCACCATTAGCATAAATTCAATGCCCCCAAACAAAAGCTTCCCTTTTCCTATTCCATCCTATCACTTCCTATCATTGATAACCACTAATGAACTTTGGAATATATATATACATAATATGGGATGCTCTGGTGTCATAGTCTCTGAGGCATTTGGCTGACAACTAGAAGTTTGGCAGTTCACACCCACCAGCCACTCCTCAGAAGGAAGATTGGGCAATCTACTTTGCAAAGATATGGCCTCAGAAAGCTATGAGGGGTCACTGCGAGTTGAAATCGACTCAACAGCAGTGTTTTGTTCGTTTTTGGGATATATATATGTGTGTGTGTGTGTGTGTGTATATATATATATATATATATATATATATATATATATCACCTTTCACCTATACTGAGTGGCTCACATGTTGCTGTAAATCTGGAGGCTATGCCACCAGTATTTCAAATACCAGCAGGGTCACCAACAGTGGACAGGTTTCAGTGAAGGTTCCAGACTAAGACAGACTTAGAAGAAGGAAGGAGCCATCCACTTCTCACATAATTAGGCAATGAAAATCTCATGAATAACAGTGAAACACTCTTTGATATAGTAATGGAAAACTTTCTGAATAGCTCTGAAAATTCATCCGATATAGTACCAGAAGATGAGCCCTTCATGTCAGAAGACATTCAAAATATGACTGGGGAAAAGCTGCCTCCTCAAAGAAGAGTCAAACTTAATGACATGGATGGAGCAAAGCTATCAAGAACTCCATTTGCTGATGTTGCTATGACTCAAAATGGGAAGAAACAGATGCAAACATCCACAAGCAATGGCAACATAGACTGTATGAAATATTAATCTAGGAAAATTGGACTTTGTCAAAATGAAAAGGAAAGCATAAAGATGGATATCTTAGGCATTAGTGAGCTGAAATGAACTGGATTTGGCCATTTTTAATCAGACAATCATATGATCTAATATGCCACAGATGACAAATAGAAGAGGAATTAGGTGACATTTATCATCACAAAGAATGTCAAGATCTATCCTGAAATGCAGTGCTGCCAGTGATAGGATAATATCCATACACCTATAAGGAAGTCCAGTTTATGCTGCTATTTTTCCAATTTAGGCACCAACTGCCAAAGCCAAAGATGAGGAAATTGAAGATTTTTTTCCAACTTCTCCAGTTTGAAATTCATGAAACATGCAACCAAGATATATTGATTATTATTGGTAATTAGAATGCAAGAGTTGGAAACAAAAAGAATCACCAATATTAGGAAAATACAGCCTTGGTGATAGAAATGACGTTGGAGACCTCATGATAGCAACTTGCAATACCAATGACTTATTTATCACAAATACCTTTTATCAACAACATAAATGATGGCTATACATGTGGACTTTGCCAGATGGAATATGCAGGAATAATATTGACCAGATCTGTGGAAAGAGACTATGGAAGCTCAGTGTCTTCAGCCAAAACAATGAGCTAATTGTGGAACAGACCATCAACTGCTCATAGGAAAGTACAAGTTGAAGCTAAATATAACTAAAACAACTCCATGAGAGCCAAAAGATGACCTTGATTTTATTCCTCTTGAATTTCGAGATCAACTAAAGAATAGATTTGATATATTGAACACTAGTGACCAAAAAACAGAGGACGTGTGGGAGGACATCAAGAACATCATACATGAAGTAAGCAAAAGGTCATTCAAAAGTCAAGAAAGGAAGAAAAGACCAAAATGGATGTCAGAAGAACCTCTGAAACTTACTCTTGAACAGATAGTAGCTAAAACAAAAAGAAGAAATGACAAGATAAAAGAGCTGAACATATGATTTTAAAGAGCATTTCAAGAAAACAAAGTCAATTATTATAATGAAATGTACAAAGACCTGGTGTTAGAAAAATCAAAAGGGAAGAACACGCTCAGCATTTCTCAAGCTGAACGAACTGAAGATAACATTCAAACCTAGAGTTGTAACTGAAAGGTTCTGTGGGCAAAATATTGAATGATGCAAGAAGCATCAAAAAAAAAAGATGAAAGGAATATACAGAGTCACTGTACCAAAAAGAATTGGATTACACCTCAACATAAAGAAAATGAAAATCCTAATAACTGGACCAATAAGCGGCAGCATGAGAAACAGAAAAGACTGAGGTTATAAAAAAATTCACATTAGTTGGTTCCACCATCAAAACCAATGGAAGCAGCAGTCAAGGAATCAGATGTATTGTATCGAGCAAACCTGCTGCAAAAGACCTCTTCAAAGTGCTTAAGAACAATGATATCTCTTTGAAGACTAAAGTGCGTCTAACCCAAGCCAAGGTGTTTTCAAGTGCCTCATATGCATGTGAGAGGTGGACAATGAACAAGGAAGACCAAAGAAGAGTTGATTTTGAGTTGTGGTGTTGGCAAAGAATACTGAAAGTACCAGGGATTGTCAGAAGAACTAACAAATCTGTCCTGGAAGAAATGCAGCTGGAATGCTCCTTGGAAATGAGAACAGCAATATTTTGTCATGTTGCTTTTGGTCATGTTGCCAGAAGGGACTATTCCCTGGAGAAGTATCTCATGCTTGGTAAAGTGGAGGGTCAGTGAAAAAGGGGAAGACCCTCAATGAAATAGATAGATACAGTGGCTGCAGTGATGGGCTCAGATATAGCAAGGGTTGTGAGGCTGGCGCAGGACCAGGTAGTGTTTCATTCTGTTGTACATAAAGTCACTATGAGTCAGAGCTGACTTGACAGTATCTAACAACAACATA
>NW_006922292.1:603702-646694 GCF_000298275.1 Orycteropus afer afer
TTTTTCAACTTATCTAGGAATTGTCCCTCCTCTCCCTTTCCATCCCTGGAAACCAACAAAGAAAGTTTTCTGCCATGTGTAAACTTTTCCTTGACTTTTTACAATAATGGACTAATACAATGTTTGTCTTTCTGTGATTGACTCAATTCACTCAGCATAATGTCCTCCAAGTTCATCCACATTATGTAGTGTTTTCCAGACTCTACATTATTCTTTAGTGCTGCATGTTGTTGCTGTTGTTGTTATTTGCCATCGAGTTGGACCCGATGCATAGTGACCCCTCCTTGGGTTTCCAAGGAAGTATCACTATGGAAGTAGATTGCCCAACCTTCCTTCTGAGGAGTGGTTGGTGAGTTTGAACCTCCAGCCTTCTGGTTAGCAGTCAAGTGTATGTACCAGTTTGGTCATCCACTCCTCCGCTGATGAGCACATAGGTTGTTTCCATTTTTTTGGTGTTGTAAATAGTGCTGCAATGAACATGGGTATGCATTTATTTGTTCCTATCCTGGCTCTCACCTCTCTAGGATATATACCTAGAAAAGGGATTGCTGGGTCAAATGGTAACTCCAATTACAGCTTTTAAGGAATCGCCATATTGATTTCCACAGTGTTTGTATCACTTCACAGTCCCATCAGCAGTGTATGAGAGTCCCAATCTCTCCATATTCCCACAAGCATTTGTTATTTTCTGTCTTGTTGAACATTATTATCTATGCTGGCGTGAGACCATATCTCATGGTTGTTTTGATTTGCATCTCTTTGAATGCCAATGATTGTGAGCATCTCTTCATGTATTAGCTGGCCACCTAAATATCCTCCTTGGTGAAGTGTCTATTCATGTCTTCTGTCCATTTTTCAATTGGATTCTTAATTCCTTTGCTGTTGAGGTGTTGGAGTTTTCTATAAATCTTAGAGATAAGTTTCTTTCAAGATATGTAATCTTCAGCAAATATGAATTTGTTGCTGTCATTATTGTTATGTGCTTTTTTTGTGGTGTCAATTTATTTGTTCTATATAATTTTCTATGCTGAGCTTGTTTTGTTTATGAATGGTATTATCACTTCCTTTGTTGCTATTGTTTTAATATTTGCTAAATATTTGTGCTGGTCGTCTTTTTAATTTTTATGTGAAGGTTTATCATTTTTCTTTGAGGTTACCTTGTGATTTATAGTTTTTTCCCCAAGTTTAGAACAGTCCATTCTATCTTGTAGTTCTCTTGACTTTGCTACCATCTAAAAGTTCTGTAATGACACAGATTTTTCCCTCTTTTTGGTTTGTAGTTGTCTTCATTTGTCCATTGACAACTCTGGTTCCCTGTTTACAATCTTGTAGGCTTATTTACTTTGGATACTTCTATAGCTGGATTGGTTTCTATGTGTTAATGGTCAGTTGTTGTTGGCTGTTGTTGCTTCTCTTCCAAAGGGCTTCCTTTATCATCTCTTGTAAGGTTGGTCTGGTTTTAACAAATTCCCTTAATTTCTGCTTATCTGAAAATGTCCTAATTTCACCATTATATTTGAGGGGCAATTTTGCTGGGTAAACAATAATTGGTTGGAAATTTTTCACTTTCAAGATTTTATATAAACCTTCTCACTGTCTTCTCACCTATATGGTTTCTGCCAAGAAATCTGAGCTTAGTCTTATTAGTTGCCCCTTGTAGGTAACTATTCATTTTTTCCCATGCTGCTCGCATGATTCTTTCTTTGTCTTTGGTATGGTGAGTTTGATGATTATATGTCTTTGTGATTTTCTTTTGGGGTCTATCATGTTTGGTGTTTGTTGGACTTCCTTAATGAATATATTCTCATCTTTCATCCTAGCAGGAAAATTCTCTTCCAACAAAACTTTGACAATTTTCTCTGGGGTTTTATTTGTCTTTTCCTGTTCTGGAATTCAGATTACATGTAGATTAGTCCTTTTGATGGTATCCCACATGAACCTTTGGCTTTCTTCATTTTGTTTAGATCTTTTTTCTGATTTATCCCTTTCCAAAGAATTGTTCAGGTATTTGCCTTCAATCTCACTCATTCTGTCTTCCATTGATTCAATCCTACTCCTTTGCCCATTCAGTGTCTTATCTATTTCTGAAACTTTAATATTAATCTTCTGGATTCCTGTGTGAAGATTCTGTATCATTTCTAATTTTTCATTTATTTTGTCATTTTGTTCTTGTGTTTTCTTTCAAAATTATTGGAGGCTTTTCTCTATGTTTTCCTCAATTTTGTCAGTGTTTTTCTTGATCTGACTCTCAATTCATTGAAGATACCTAAATATAATTATTTCGAATTCCTTATCAGGCAGTTCCAATGCTGCATGTTCCTCAGGGATATATTTTGGGTCTGTATCCTGGTCCCTTGTTTCTCCTGCTTTATCTTGCTTCTTTTTGTGGACTATGATGTTCTGTTTTCTCCAAGGCTTTGTGACGTTTTTGTGTTTATATTTAGTCGGTGATTGTATGTTGGAGTGAGTTGCTCACAATTTTCATTTTCTTTGTTTTGTTTGTATGTTATCTATGCAAGCAGGATACTGTGCTGTGCTCTTTTATTCACTAGTTGACAGCATTTATATACTCACCACCTGTCTCCTTTCCTGTTGTCAGCCACTTGTATGTCCCTGCTGACATTAGCAAACAGAGCCTATTCTTAAGTCCCTGGAGTCCGAATTAGAATGCTATCACTTTAAAATCCAAAATGGTTGCCACTTGTAAAGATTCATAATTGATGCACCTAGGTTACTTTAAATATCCAAAATGCCCACATTTGTAAAGTTTCAAAATGGCTGCACCCTTGGTCACTTTAAATATCCAAAATGGCTGCCACATGTTAACAATCAAAATGGCTGCACCCTCTGAACTGGGGAAGTCAACATCTCAGGTTGTCTCCCTCATTGCTCTTTCCCTTCCTAGTCATAGGCCACCAGCACAGTCATCCCTGCAGCCCTTGGTGACCAGGGCTGATTTTAGGTAAATTCTCAGGTCCCAACACCACTTGGAAATATTGAGGGTGTTGGTCCCATCAGAGTAGCTGACAGTCCGCAGTTCCAACCGTCTCTGTACTCACTGTTTTCATTCAGGTTTTTCCACTAGTTGGTGCCTTATCCATTTTCATTTAGTTCCTTTCAAAGCTCAGTGCTCCAGGATTATCTTCTGTATCTCTGTCAATTGGTTTCTCTTTCAATGGTGAAGATGGTCTGTGTCACTTGTCTGCCTATTCCTCCATCTTACCAAAAGTCATATTTCCAACTTTTTAAAGAATTGCCATACCAATTTCCATCGTGGCTGTATCATTTGATAGTCCTACCAGCAGTGTATGAGAGTCCCAATCTCTCCACATCTTTGCCAGCATTTGTTATTTTCTGTCTTGTGGAACTTTACTCTTAATGCTGGAGTGAGATGGTATCTCATATTTGTATCTCTCTAGGTTATAATTATCACAAAAATTTCTTTACTTGCTTTTTGGCTGCCAGAATATCTTCTTTGAGGAAGTGTTTGTTCATGCTTTCTGCCCATTTTTTTTTTTTAAACTGGATAGTTGGTCTTTTTGATGCTGAGGTGTTGGAGTTTTCTATACATTTTAGACATAATTCATTTGTCCAATATATCATTGTCGAATATTTTATCCCATTCTGTAAGTTCTCTTTTTACTCTTTTTGAGAAGTCTTTTTATGCACATATGAATTTAACTTTTAGAAGGTCCCATTCATCTAGTTTATTTTCTGCTGTTTGTGTATTTTGGCTTATGTATGATAGTCTGTTTATGCCATAAATTGTTGTTGTTTTTGTTATGTGCTGTCGAGTTGGACTCGACTCCTAATGACCCCTCCTTGGGTTTTCGAGGCAGTATCACTATAGAAGTAGATTGTCCAACCTTCCTTCCGAGGAGTGGCTGGCGGGTTTGAACCGCCAGCCTTCTGGTTAGCAGTCAAGTGCCTCAGACACTATGATACCAGAGCTCCATGCCATAAATTAGAACCCCTAAATTTGTCCCCTTTTTTTTTCTTTGATGAATTTTATAGTTTTGGTTTCATGTTTAAGTCTTTGATCCACCTGGAGTTAGTTTTTGTGTGTGTTATGAGGTGTAGATCTTGTTTAATTTTTCTGCAAATGGATATCCAGTTTCACCAGCACAATTTGTGAAAGACACTGTCACTTCCCCATTGAATGGATTTCAGTACTTTGTCAAAGATCAGCTGGCCAGAGGTGGATGGATCTATCTCTAGGTTCTCAATTCTGGTCCAATGGCAGTTGGAACAATACCAGTCTGATTTGAAAACTGTGCCAGTAGAGTAGTTTTTGAGATCAAGGAATGTGAGACCTCCTACATTGTTCTTCTTCTTGAGTAGTGTTTTGCTTATCTGAGGTCCCTTTCTTTTGTGTGTAAAATTAGTGATTGGCTTTTTCCATGTCGTAAATGAATGTTGACGGAATCTTGATTGGAATTTCAATGAATGTATAGATTGCTTTGGGTAGTATTGAGATTTTCACAATGTTCAATCTTCCTATCCATGAGCATGGTATGTTATTCCATTCATGTAGATCTCATCGAGTTTCTTGAAGTTGTGTTTTGTAGTTTTTTTTATAGGTCTTTTGTGTTTCTGGTAAGATTTATTCCCAAGTATGTTATCTTTTTGGTAGCTTTGGTAGCTTTTTTGTTTGTTTGTGTTGGTGTCAAAATCCTTATTTCCTCTTCAGAGACATTTTTGCTGGTTTAGAGGAATCCAACTGAGTTTTGTATGTTAATCTTGTATCCTGCCACTATGCTAAATCTTTGAATAAGATCAAGTAGTTTTTTTTTTTTTTTTTTTGGCTGAGTCTCCTGAGTTTTGTATGGGAACCTCTTCTTTATCAATTTGAAGACTTTGATTTCCCTTTCTTGCTTTATTGGACTGGCTAGGTCTTCCAATATAATGTTACATAAAAGCAGAGATAGAGGGCATCCTTCTCTGGTTCTTGTTCTCAAGGTGAATGGTTTCAGTCTGTCTCCTTTGAGAATAATGTTGGCTCTTGGTTTTGCATATATGTCCTTTATTATGTTGAGGAATATCCTTTCTATTCTCATTTTTCTGAGAGATTTTATCAGGAATCAATGTTGAATTTTATCAATTACCTTTTCTGTATCTATCGATAGAATCATTTTTTTCCTCATTTATTTTACTTAAATGATGGATTATGTTTATTGTTATTCTAATGTGAAACCATCCTTGCATACCTAGTATAAATTGCACTTGGTCACAGTGTGTTATTATTATTATTATTGATATGGTGTTGAAGTTGATTGACTTGAATTTTTTTGGAAAATTTCTCTATCAGTATTCATGAGGAATATTTATCTGTTGCTTTCCTTTCTAGTCTTGTCTTTTCCTGGTTTTGGTATCAAGGTTATGCTTGCATCATAGAATGAATTTGGGAGTATTCCATCCTTTTCTATGATCTGGAGTAGTTTGAGTAGGATTCATGTCAGCTCTTTTCTGAATGATTGGTAGAATTCACCAGTGAAACCAGCTGGGCAAGGACTTCTGATGTTGCTGTTGGTAATTTTTTTGAATGACCTATTCAATTTCTTCTTTTGTTATGGGTCTGTTCAAATATTTTTTACCTCAGTCTCTGTTAGGTTTAGGTAAGTAGTGTGTTTCTAGAAATCTGTCCACTTCTAGATTTTCAAATTTGTTGGAGTACAGTTCTTCATTGTATCTTGATATTATTCCTTTCATTTCTATTGGTTCTGTTGTGACATCATCCAATTCATTTCTTATTCATGTTATTTGCATCTTTTTCTTTTCTTTTATTAAGATTGCCAGTGGTTTGCATACTTCATTAGTCTTTTCAAATAACCTATGCCTATGCTTGTTGATTTATTTCTATTGTGTTTTTATTTTCTGTTTCATTTATTTCCATTAGGGTCTTTATTGTGTCTTCTTCTGGTAACTCTAAGCTTTTTTAAAAAAAAAAAATTTGTCATAATTTTGGTGAAAGTTTACAGAGCAAATTCACTTTCTATGCAGTAGCTCACATACACTTATCTCATGACATTGACTGTGATTTCCCACAATGCAACAGCTCCCCACCTACTGCCTCCTCATAGTTATCTCTTTCTTGTGTCCTTCACTCTCATGCACTCCTGCCCCCCTGAGCTGTCTCCCTGTGCATACACAGCCCTTCTATTCTCCCATGATTGATCTCTCCAAAAAGTGTGTCTACCTAATGTAAATGTTCAGCTTATATACCTGTTTTTTGTTTGGCTGAAAGCCATAGGAGTGAGTTCAATTCCAGACCTGAAGGTCAGCTAGGGGCCATAGTCTCAGTGATTCCATCAGAATCTATCAGACCAGCAAACCTGCCCCCCTCCTTTTTTTGACATTGAGTTTTGTCCTACATAGTTCTCCCACTCTATCCAGGATCACTTACATAGGTCCTCCTTCTGAGTTATTGACAGTGGAAACCAGGCACCATCTAGTTCTTCTGGTCCCATAGTCGTATAGGCTGAGGATCACATGATGTACCAGCCAACTGGAGTAACTGTTTCCATGCTTCTCTGGTTTTCCCCATTCTTTTCTGTTCTGGATGAGGAGAGACACATCATTTCATCTAGATGGCTATTTGCAAGCTTTTAAGATAATTGTTGTTCCTTGCCAAAGTAGGATGTGGAATGATGTTTTTGTGTAGTGTGTTAGGCCATTTGAGCTTGATGTCCCCTGTGACTATGGTTTCAAGCCCATAGGCCCAACTATTTACTCCCTCTGGGTAGCTGGCTTTGGCCAGAAAGTGAGACTGTAGTCTTTTTTGTTGTTGCTCTTTTTCTAATTATTGGAGATGTTGGGTTAAGATGTTGATTTTGGCTCTTTCTTTTTTTTTTTTTTTTGATGTGTGCTTCTATTGCTTTAAATTGCCATTTGACCACTGCTTTTGCTGTGTCTTAAATATTTTGGTATGTTTTATTTTCATTCTTGTTGATTTGAGCAATTTTCTAATTTCATTTTTCATGTCTTCTATTACCCAGTTTAATTTTTTTACGAAGGTGTTATTCAGTTTCTATGAATTTTCTTTTTCTCTTTTGGTCTTCCTAGTGTTGATTTCTAATTTTATAACATTGTGATCTGAGAAGATACTTTGCAGTTTTTCAATGCTTTTAAATTTATTGAGACTTCCTTTGCCACCTACCATATGGCCTATTATGGAGAATGTAACATGTGTGCTGGAGAAGAGTGTATAGCATGCTGTTTCTGTGGGTGAGTGCTCTGTAGATGTCTAAAGTTCAGGTTGGTTGATTTTACTGTTTATTCTTCTGTGTCTTTGTTGATGTTTTTTTCTCTTTTTTTCAGTTTTTCAACTTTTATCAAAATGGTATAATGAAGTCTCCTACTGTTACTGTGGAGTCATCAATTTGTCTTTTCAATTTGGTTGAAGTGTGATTTATGTGTTTTTGGGCTTCTTCATTGGGTCCATAGATATTTATTATGGTTGTGTCCTTTGTTAGATTGATTCTTTAATCATTATATGTCTGTTCTTGCCTCTTACAGTCACTTTTGTCTAAAAGTCTACTTTATCAGAAACTAATATTGCCACTTCTGACTTTTTATAGTTGCCTTTTGCTTCATATATATTTTTCCAACCTTTGATTTTTAGTCTACATTTGTCTTTGTGTATAATGTGAGTCTCTTGCAGACAACATATTAATGGGTTATGTTTTCTTCACCAGTCTGCAACTCTCCATCTATTGAGTGGTGCATTTAATCCATTGATGTTCAGTGTAATCATTGACAAGCATGAACTATTGATTGTGTTGTGTGTTTTTTCATAGTGTTGCTGATTTCTTTGTTCCATATAATTTTCTGTGCTGAGTTCATTTTGTTTATGAATCATGTTATCATCTCCATCCATTCTATTGTTTTAGTATTTGCTAAATATTTGTGCTTGTCCTTTTTCTTATTTTGATATGAAGGTTTATTATTTTTCTTTGAGGTTACCCTCTGATTTATTATTTTCTTTGCAAGTTTAAAGCAATCAGTTCTATCTTACAATTATCTTGACTTCCTCACCATTTAGAAGTTGTGTGACTACAGTATTAATTCCCTCTTTTATGTTTGCTGATGTCCTCATTTATCAATTTATATCCCTGGTTGCATGTTTACAGTCTTTTAAGCTTATTTTACTTTGGATAATTCTGTAACTGGGTTGCTTTCTGGGCTATGTCATCAAGTGTGTTAATCATTGGTTATTGGGTGCTGTTGTTGGTTCTCTGTCCAAAGGCTCCCTTTGGCATCTCTTCTAAGATTCATCTAGTATTTACAAATCCCCTTAAATTTCTGTTTATCTGGAAAGGTCTTGATTTCATCTTCATATTTGAGGGAAAATGTTGCTGGGTGTATAATTCTGGGTTGGAAATATTTCTCTTTCAAGTTTTTATATGTATCATCCTATTGTCTTCTCACCTGCTTGGTTTCTGCTGAGAAATCTGAACTTAGTCTTATGAGTTGTCTTTTGTAGGTGACTTTTTGTTTTTCCTGTGCTGGGCTCAGGATTCTTTCATCATCTTTGATGTTGGTGAATTTGATGATTGATATGTCTTGGTGATTTTCTTTTGTGATCTGTCCTGTTTGTTGACCTTCTTGAATGGTATATTCTCATTTGCCAACATATTGGGGAATTTATCTCTGGTTTTATTTGTTTCTTCCTATTCTGGAATTCCAACTACATATTAGGTTATTCCTCTTAATGATATCCCACATGAATCTTAGGCTTTCTTCATTTTGTTTTAATCTTTTGTTTGATTGATCCCATAACAAAGTAATATTGAGATATTTGTCTTCAATTTCATTAACATTGTCTTCCATTGATTCAATTCTACTCCTTTGCCCTTTCAATGTGTTATCTATTTCTGAAATCTTAGTATTGATAGTATTGATCATCTGGATATCTATATGCTGTTTTTGTATATTTTTTTCTTTTACTTTGTCACATTGTTCTTGTTTGTTTCTTAAATTGTTTTAGAATTTTGTTGGTGTTTTCCTTAATTTTATCAGTGTTTTCCTTATTCTTGTCAGTCTTTTCCTTGATCTGCCCCTCAGTCTATTGAAGGTAACCAAATATAATTCTTCTGCATTGCTTATCAGGGAGTTCCAATAATAGTTCTTCCTCAGAGATGTGTTCTGGGTCTGTATCTTGCTTCCTTGATCCTACCACTTTATCTTGCTTCTTTGTGTGCACTGTCATGGTCTGTTGTCTCTGAGGCATTATGGTGTTGCTGTATTTATGTTTAGTCTGTGGTAGTATGTTTTGTAATTCAGTCAAGATTTTTTTTCCTTTATTTTGTTTTGATATATCCGTGTGAGCAGGGTACTATGTTCCTTTATTCACTAATTGTTAAAACTTACACACTTACCACCTTTCTTTTGGTGGATGTGATAGAGAATGAGAGTGTGTGCACAGATATTTTTCAGCTGCTCATAAAGAGCAGTTGAGGGTGAATTGAGCTGGTATTGGCTGCCATCTCTTGTTGATTAACCAAAAAAAAAAAAAAAAGAAAGAAAGAAAGAAAACAAAAGCATTACTATTGAGTCAATTCCACCACATAGCAACTCCCATCGAATTTCCCAATTTCCCAGTTTACCACAGCAGATTGCCCCATCTTCCTTCCATGGAGTGGCTGGTGGGTTGGAACCACCAACTTTCTGCTCAGCAGTCAAATAGTTAATCGGTGAAAAAGCAAGTGCTGGTCCTCACTCAGAGGGTGGGTTTTCAGCCCTCAAGAAGTGCAAGTATGCTTGGGTTTTGTCAGAATTATTGGGTGGTGTTTTCCATTCAGCTAGGAAAAAAAAAAAAAAAAATTAGAGAACATAAAACTCAAACCACATAAATTAAAAGGAAAAAACTGCAAAATGAAATAAATGAGAAGAAAACTTGGCAAAATATATTACAATAGAACAAAAGGAAGAAAATTATAGAAAGAGAGAGTGAAAGAGAGAAAGCCACAATATCTAGGAAGGGAGGAATGAGAGAAAAGAGTAAGAGCAAAAGAAGAGTAAAGAAAAAATTGGAAAATTGCAAAAGAAAAAAAAGTGGGATGATAAGAGCCAAAGGGGGAGGAAAATAAAAGAAGGGGGAGGGAGAACCAAAAAAGGGAAGGAAAAAAGACTTAAAAGAAAAAAAAGAAGAACCAAAGGCAGGAAAGAGGGGGAAGAAAAGGAAGAAAATAATACTTAAAACCAGAAAAACAAAAACAAAACTGTGTGGTGTGGTGAATGGAACCCAAGCTCTGTCCAACTATGGACAAGAATTGAATTCCTGCTGGTCAAGAAAGTGTGTGGAGCCAGGGGATGCCCATACCTCTGGTCACCAAGAGCGTGTGTGATATAAGAGTATCAAGGGGAGTAGCACATTTCTAATCATCAGCTTCCAGATCTATTGCCAATTCCATTCTCAGCAAGTGGAGCCTATTCTTAGGTGGCTGTCCTGGTAAGAATGCCACTTGCAAATATTCAAAATGGTTGTACCCTTGGGACAACTTTTGGCAGTACACAGGTGTTTGTCTCCTTCTTTGCTGTTTTCCTTTCTGGGTGTCAGACACCAGTGCAGTCCCTGCCCATGTAGTCCTTGAGGAGCAGAGCTGATTCTTAGCTTGCTACTGGGAAATATTCAAAATGATTGTGCTCTCAGCACAGCGGGCAGTCCAGTGCCCCATTTGTCTTCTTACTCACTTTTTCATTCAGATTCTTCTACTAGTTGGTATTTAACCCACTTCTTTATTCTTCCCTTTAATGCTCAGAGTTCCAGGAATATCTTTTGTATCTATTTCAATTTGTTTCTCATAGCTTTGTTGCAGAGGGTCTGTGTAGCTTGTCTACCTATTCTACCATCTTACTGAAACTTTTGAGAAAGCATTTTAGAAAGGTTTCTATCTCAGCACATCTACTTGTCCATATTATTAAAGTGTATAAACTTGCAGTTGGATTGCTAAAACTAAATACTTACTCTTCATATTTGAACATGTCCATTAATACTATTAAACTTCACCACTTGTCTGTCAGTTTGTGGCTACTGTGGTGGCTTGAATGTTGCTATGATGCTGGAAGCTATGCCACCAGTATTTCAAATACTAGCAGGGTCATAAATGGTGGACATGTTTTAGTAAATCTTTTAGACTAAGACAGCTAGGAAAAAGAGTGAGGCCATGCTCTTCTGAAAAAAAAAAAAAAATTGACCACTGAAAACCTAATGAATAGCTGTGAAACACTGGCTGATATTATTGGTAAACTTTATGAATAGCATTGAAATACTATCAGATAGAGTGCCAGGAAATCAGCCCCTCAGGTTGATAGACATTCAAAATATGACTGGAGAAGGTCTACTCTTCAAAGTAAAGTTGACCTTAATAATATAGATGGAGTAAAACTTCATTTGCTGATTTAGCATAACTCAAAATGAGACAAAACAGCTTCAAACATCCATTAATAATTGGAACATGGAATGTACAAAATATTAATTCTGGATATTTGGCAGTTTGTAAAAAATGAAATAGAATGAATAAAGATCAATATCCCAGGCCTTAATGAGCTGAAATGGACTGGTATTGGCCATTTTAAATCTGACAATCATATGGTTTACTATGCCAGGAATGACAAATTAAACAGGATAGGATCACATCCATCAACAAAAAGAACATTTAAGATCTATCCAAAAGTACAGAACTGTCAGTGATAGGATAATATCTATACACCTATAAGGAAGATCAGGAGCTCTGGTAGCATAGTGGCTAAAGCACTTGACTGCTAACCAGTAGGCTGGCAGTTCAAACCCACCAGCCACTCCTCGGAAGGAAGGTTGGGCAATCCTACTTCCGTAGTGATACTGCCTCGGAAACCCAAGGAGGGGTCGCTATGAGTCGGGGCCAACTTGATGGCACATAACAACAACAACAACATAAGGAAGACTAGTTAATAGTATGATTAGTCAAATTTAGTCACTAGATATTAAAGCCAAGTAAATTAACAATTTTTACCAAATTCTGCAGTCTGACATTGACCAAACATGTAATCAAGGTGTATTGATAACAACTGGTTACAGGAATGCAAAAGTTGGAAACAAACAAGAAGCATTCATAGTTGGAAAATATCGTCTTAGTTATAGAAAAGATAGAATTTTGCAAGATCAATGGCTTATTCATTGAAAATACCCTTTTCAACAACATAAGCAGAGACTATACATGTGGACCTCACCAGATGAAATACATAGGAATAAAGTCACTGCATGTGTTGAAAGTGGTGATGGAGAAGTTCAATATGACTAGTCAGAAGAAGGCTGGAAACTATTTAAGAAATCATCAATTGCTCATATGCAATTTGAAATGAAGAAAATTAAAAGAAGTCCATTAGAGAACCAAAGCGTGATTTTGATTATATCCACCTGAATTTAGAGGCCATCTGAAGAATATATTTAGTGCATTAAACACAAATGACCAAAATCCAGACAAGTTGTAGGGATGATGTCAAGAACACCAGACATAAAACAAAAAGGTAATTAAAAACACAGGATGAGAAGAAAAGACTAAAATGGATGTCAGAAGAGACACTGAAACTTGCTAATGAGAGTTATTAAGGCATATGGAATAAATGATGAAATAGAAGAGCTGAACAGAAGATTTCAAAGAGAGGCTTGAGATGACAAAGTATTAAAAGGAAATATTTGAAGACCTGGAATTAGAAAACCAAAAGGGAAGAACATTCTGAGACATTTCTCAAGCTTAAGAAATTGAAGAAAAAACTCAAGCTTCAAATTGCTTTATTGAAGAATTCTAAGGGCAATATATTGAATGATTCAGGAAACACCAAAAGAAGATGGAAGGAATACAGAGTCACCATAACAAAAAGGATGTGTCAATGTTCAACCATTTCAAGAGGTAGCATATGATCAACAACCGATAGTACTTAAGGAAGAATTCAAAGCTGCACTGAAGGAATTGCCAAAAAATTAAGGCTCCAAAAATTCATGGAATACCCATTGAAGTATTTCAACAAACAGATGCAACAATAGAAGTGCTCACTCATTTACACCAAGACATTTGAAAGACAGCTAGGTGGCCAATTGACCCAGGAGAGATCCATGTTTGTGCCCATTCCAAAGAAAGGTGAGTCAACAGAATAAGAAAATACTGAACAATATCATTAATGTCCCACAGAAGTAAAATTTTGCTGAAGAAAGTTCAAACACTGTTGCAACTGTATACTGAGAGTGAACTGTCAATTCAAGCTGGATTCAGAAGAGTGTGTTGAAGGAGGGGTGCTATTGCTGTTATCATATGTATCTTTGTTAAAATAAAGGAATATCAGAAAGAAGTTTACCTGTTGACAATGTAAAGGCATTTGACTGTGTTGATCATAATCAATTATGTATATAACATTGCAAAAAACTGGAATTCTAGAACACTGAATTGTGCTTATGAAAACCTGTACAAACACCAAGAGACAGTCATTCAAACAGAATTCATCCATTTTTGTATGTGTCAGCACTTTTTAAAATTTTTATTACTGAATAGTATTTAATTCTCTGGATTCACTATCTTTTGTTTTTCCATTTACCCGTTGATGGCCATTAGTTGTTTTTTTTTTGTTGTTGTTTTGTTTTGTTTTTTTGCAATTACCAGCTATTGTGAAACAGTGCTGCTAAGAACATTTATGTAAAAGTTTTGTGTGGACATATGTTTTCAATTCTTTCGATATCTACATATGACTGGATTTGTTGGGTCATACTATACTCTGTCTAATTCTTTCAGGAAATACCAAACTATTTTCCACAGTGACTTTTCCTGATTACATTCCTAGCAATAATAATGCATGAGAGTTCCATTTTTTCCCACATGCTCATCAGCCCTTGTTCTTGTCTGCCTTATTATTCACATCCATTCTACTGGTTGTGAAGTATATATCACAGTGTTTTTTTTTTTTTTTTTTTTTACATTCTTTTTTTTTTTTTTATTGTGTAATAATTTTTTTTACACGATTTGATATAGATATTGCTATATGTATAAAAGGGAGCTCTGGTAGCATAGTGGCTAAGACACTTGCCTGCTAACCAGATGGCTGGTGGTTCAAACCCACCAGCCACTCCTCGGAAGGAAGGTTGGGCAATCCTACCTGCGTAGTGATACTGCCTCGGAAACCCAAGGAGGGGTCGCTATGAGTCAGGTTTGACTCGACGGCACATAACAACAACAAAAACAACATATGTATAAAGAGGTATATAATAAATAAATTTTAAGATACATTATGCCATTAGCAATGGTTTTCTCTGAACAGTAAAGTTTGGTTAAATTTTATTATTTTTTGTATATTTTAAAGTTTTAAAAATATAATAAAAAATTATAACTGAAAACATTCTATTGTAGAGATTTAAAATCTCACCATATTACAAAATTTAGCCTTGAAAAATCAACTTTTGTTAAGATGAGCAAAGAACTTTTAGACTCAACTACTCCCCTATTGAAAGCTCTGGCGGCATAGTTTCTAAGGCATTTGACTGCTAGCCAGAAGATTGTGAGTTCAAACCCACCAGCCACTCCTCAGAAGGAAGACTGGGGAATCTACTTCCATAGAGATACTGCCTCAGAAACCCAAGGAGGATTTGCTATGAGTTCGAACTGACTAGTGTTTTATCATTTCAAGGAATCCATTAAGAACATTAGTTTTTTTTTTTTTTTTCCAAGTCCTAATTTCTTAATTGGCTCTGATCCTATAACTTCAACTCTCTATGTGTCAAATTATATGCTGTGGTGCTGGCACTGATCCCAGGTATTTGATTTTTTCCCAAAGTCTGTATACAAACTTATTGTCAGGATTGATACTAGTAGTGATGGTCTTTTGTAGACTTCTGCTCTTAAATGGAATTAAAAAAGCTAATTTATAAGTTTGGGCTCTGGTATCTGAGGTTTTAGATCTAAAGTAAAATGAGTGATGTACTGATAAATCCTGAATTAAGTTTATTTGACCCTTTAGATGTCATCCTTTTTGTCCATTTAACCATACACCCTAAAGATATATATATATATATATATATATATATATATATATATATATATATATAATTTTTTTTTTCTCTCTGTTGTCAGGCAGATACAGGATGTGACAGCCTGTTCTCAGAAGGTCTTTTCAACAAAGACTACTTGCAACTCCCCTGATTGCTTTTCAGCCAATCTTAATATTATTGCTTTTGCTCCAGCTTTAGCAGTATAAAACTACTTGTTTCTTTGTTGCTTCTCATAGCAGCCATTTTCACATTTTGATTTTAGATGCTTCCTGCTCTGGACTATTCTCTGGCCTTTAAGTAAATCTCTTTGACTTATTTTTTTGCAGAGTATGTATTCTCACTTTAGAATACTTATGTCCCTCACTTTTAAACCAAAGCTTTTATGTGAATTGGATTCATGCGTTCTTATCAAATGAAACAATAAATATTCTTTTTTCTGCCCAGTTTATGCCTCCTCAATTTATCTCAAGCTTTCAGTGTATTTCTCTTTACTAATTGGTTATTTGGAAGCCATCATAGAAATTAAAAGTATCAGGAAAGTATGGTCAATAGAGACTGGGAAGATTTAGAATCAGAAAACTATGCCACTTAGAAAAGAATAATAAACATACTTTTATTGTACTTTGTATTTTATTTCCCTAAGGCTGCCATAACAAATACCTTAACCCAAGTGATTTTTAAGAACTGAAATTTATTCTTTCAAAGTTCTGAAGGCTAGAAATCTGAAATTGAAGGGTTAGGTCCCTCTGAATGATCTAGGCAAAACTCCTTCCATGACTTTTTTAGTTTTTGGTGGTTGCTGGAAATCCGTGGCATTCCTTGGAGCCTTTGATTTCAAATGGCACTCTTCTCTGTATCTTTGTATTCAAACTTTCACCTTCTTAAAAGCACAGCAGTTATTTGATTATGGCCCAGCATAATCTACTATTATCTCATGGTAATTCAATTAATTGTATCTGCAAAGAGATTGTTTCCAAAAAAGATTACATTTATAGGTACTCAGGGTTAGGACTTTAACATATCTTTTTGAGGAAACAATTTAACCTGGAATATAGTCTCTGCTGCATTAATCATTCTTATAAAATAATAAAAAGCAATGGTGGTGAAAATTCTAAATGTATCAAGGAAAAATTTATATTAAATTTATGGAAGAAATGAAAGCTTTTTACACCTTATACAGAGGGGTTGACTTTTTAACTATTGGATATTTTCATGTGTATTCAAAGCCTTTGTGACTTTACGATTGAGTAAGAGGTGCTTTGATAGATTCTTCTGGGAAAAAGTATTCTGATCATTATTTACATCTAATTTTAGGTGAATAGAAAACAATGAGAATCTAAAATTTATATCACCATTAAGAGAAGAATAGAGGGAGAAGTTCATATAGAGGACTATTCAGCAATATATTGTCCATTGTAATATAGTTTCCCTTGTCTTTTATTTCTAGGCCACTGGCAATACGTATATAGAGAGACAGGTGTGAACACTCCCATAATGGAATTACCAACAAACTCTAGGCTTGATCTCAAATGGCTCTGAAACTCTTAGCAAATTACTGCCAGAAATAACACTCAACATCACCTACAAAATGTTTAAATTTTTAATTAGGTGCCTTAAAGTTTAATTCTTATAGCATCACCATAGTTGCTGAATCTGACCTAGTTTATCTTATCTTCTCTACAGTAACCGAGTCAGCCATCCAACACAAAAACCAAAGGTTATTGTGGACTGTTTAGCTCAATATCTGTGTGGTTATATGTTGTTGTTGTTGTTATGTGCCGTCAAGTCGGCCCCGACTCATAGTGACCCCTCCTTGGGTTTCTGAGGCAGTATCACTACGGAAGTAAGATTGCCCAACCTTCCTTCCAAGGAGTGGCTGGTGGGTTTGAACCAGTACTTTATTTCTTTTACATATAAATTCTATTAAACAGTTCATGCTTTTGTTTGTTATTTGTGTGTTTTGTATTCTCTGTATCTCCACAACACTAACAACTCATGGATTTATTTTGCATTTAATATTCTACTTCTTGCATTACCTCTTGAAAGAAAAATTCATATGTCATATCCGTTTATAGTTTTTTGTTTGTTTGTTTGTTTTTAGGAATTCAAGTAATAATTAGCAAAGATTTTAAACCTTATTGAGCATACAATCACAGGGTTAGATGGCATGAGATCTTAAGGCTGCATTATAGATTCCTTTAGACTGTCTCTTCTAGATTCCTGCACACCAGACACACATATATCGTACTTTAAAGCAAAATTATAACTTCTCATTAATAAAAAGAAAAACATGATGTCAGGGGTTTATTTCTTATCTTTCTCATTTTACCTTCAGGTAAACTGTCCTGCTGTAAATTACGTTGTATATCTAATAAACAAATAGTCTATCATTTTACATTCCTAGCAACCTGGTGGCATAAAATAGACTTAAGTAATGGCATTTTTCTAGGGGTTATCCTTTAGCTATGTATGTAGATTTTGACTGTTGAATGCACACATTTATATATAATTTCATTTTATTTGTAGAATACTATGCTTTGAGTTATTCCATTATACAGATAAAGAACAAGAGATACAATTAACCAATTCCAAATCGGACTGTTTAAACATTTTATATCTCTGAATATTCCCTGAGATGCAGTACTTCTTCAACTTCATATTCCATGTGTATATGTATGTTTGTGTATCTGTATATATGCACTCATATTGTGTCATTGTATGTCTATACACACAGGCACACAAACAATCATGCATCTCTCCATTTTTCCATATATTGAATTATCCAGTGGTATCCACATTTAAATGTCTTACAAATACCACAATTTCAGCTACTCAAAACAAAGGTGTCTAGAGACTCCTGTTTTTCACTCCACTTCACAACAATTCCATATCCTTTTTCTATGCACAGAATAAAATGTTGTTATTGTTAGTTGCCTTTAAGTTGTCCCCCAACATATATAGTAATCCCATACACAAATAAAAAATTACTGTGTGTTCAGATGTCATAAGATAATTATTTGTGGATTGTCCTGGTATGACCCATAAGGTTTTCAGTGGCTGATTTTCAGAACTAGATCGTTATATCTTACTTTCCAATCCATCTTAGTCTAGAACCTCTATCGAAACCTGCTCAGTATCACAGCTACATGCAAGGCTCCGGTGACAGATGAGTAGTGACTATGCTTGAAGAGCATTGGTCTGGCATTGAACACAGATGTCCTTCATAGAAGATGAAATTTCCACAACTAAACAGCACTACATCTTCATTGTCTTCATTGGGTATAAGATGTAATATTAATCAGGTGACAATATAATTTATCCTACAAATCAGGACACATTTTTGAGTCAAAAGGGCTTCAAATTGGTCAGGTATCAACAGTTATTATCAGACACTGTTCCAGAAAAATCATTGCATATTAAACTGGTCCAGAGGCAGTTTTATAACCTTGTTCTTCATAATTCCAACAATATCTCACCCTCACCCCAACAGTTATTTTCACTTTGCAATGCTTAAAACTATGTGTTTTTTCTATTTTCCCCTCCAAAGCATTTCTTCAGTTAGTTTTCATTTATGCTAACAGCCTGTTTCCTTCTGCCAAGACTTGATGAGATGTCTTGTATATTTTCCTACAGAAATCTGTTCTTACTCATATACTAAAATTTATCAGGTGTGGGAGTGGGGGAGGAGCCGAGGCTGAGACAGAGCCATAGGAACCCAGGTAAAGGCTGGCAGACAGGCAAGGCACCCACATGCAGGAGGCCCAGGAGGAACAGTGACTGAGACAGAGCCTTGGGAACCCAGGTAAGGGAGGGCAGACAGGCCAGGCACCCAGACACAGGAGGTGGGGGAGGAGACAGAGCCAAGACAGAGCCATGGGAATCCAAGTAAAGGGAGGGAGACAGTCAACACACCCAAGAGGCAGGAAGGTGGGTAAAAGCCAGAGAGGATAGAGCTACAGGATCCAGGTAAAGGGAGGGCAGAGAGGTTTTGAATAGCTAAGGAAGACAAACTTGTCTGTCAGTTTGCCATAATGTGGTGGCTTGTGTGTTGCTGTGAAGCTTAAGGCTATGTTTCCCATGTCTCAACAGGTTTCAACACAGCTTGCAGACTGAAAAAGACTAGGAAGAAGGAAGAGGCCTTCTACTTCTCAAAAAAATGGTCAGGGAAAACCTTATGAATAGCAGAGAAACACTGTCTGATATATTACTGGGCAACTTTATGAATAGCCCTGAAACATTGCCAGATACAGTGCAGGAAGACCAGCCCTTTCTGTCAGAAGGCACTTAAAATGCTAGTGGGAAAGACCTGTATTATGAGAGTAGAACCAACCTTAATGATATGGATAAAGTAAAGCTTTTGGGACCTCCATTTGCTGATGTCACACAACTCAAATTGAAGAGAAACAACTGCAAACATCCATTAATAATCAGACCATGGAAAGTACGAAATATGAATTAGGAAAATGAGAAATTGTCAAAAATGAAATGGAACACATAAAGATTGATATCCTAGGCATTACTGAGGTGGAATGGACTAGTTTTGGCCATTTTGAATCAGATGACAATATGATCTACTATACCAGGAATGACAGTTTGAAGAAGAATGATGTGGCATTCATCCTCACAAAGGATGTTTCAAGGTCTGTCCTGAAGTACAGTGCTGTCAATGATAGCATAATATTCATATGTCTGCAAGAAAGACTGGTTAACACTACAATTATTCAATTCTACACACCAAACACCAAAGCCAAAGATGAAGAAATTGAAGATTTTTATCAACTTCTGCAGTCTTAAATTGTCTGAACATGCAATCAAGATGTCTTAATTATCACTGGTTATTAGAATGCAAAAGTTGGAAACAAAGAAGAATTACCGGTAGTTGGAAAATTTGGCCTTATGACAGAAATAATCCTTGAGACCGCATGATAGAATTTTGCAAGACCAACAAGTTATGTATTGCAAATACGTTTTTTTTCAGCAACACAAATGGTGGCTATACACATGGACATCACCAAATGGAGTACACAGGAATCAGACTGACTACATCTGTGGCAAAAGGTGATGTAAAAGCTCAAAATCTTCAGCTGAAACCAGGCCAGGAGATGATTGTGGAACAGACCATCAACTTCTCATACAAAAATTCAACTTATAGTTGAAGACAATTAAAACAAGTTCCTGAGAGCCACAATACAAACTTGAATGCATCCTTCCTAAATTTAGAGGCCATCTAAAGAATACATTTGACTCATTAAACACCAATGACCGAAAACCAGAAGAATTATGGGATGACATCAAGAACATCATCCATGAAGAAAGCAAGAGGTCATTAAAAAGATGAGAAAGGAAGAAAAAAAAAAAAAAAAACAATATGGATGTCGGAAGAGACTCAGAAAATTGCTCTTTAGTGGAAAGTTGGAGGGTAGCTCAAGCAAATGGAAGAAATGACAAGATAAAAGAGCTGAACAGAAGATTTCAAAGAGCACCTTGAGCAGACAAATCCAATTACTACAATAAAATTTGCAAAGACCTGGAGTTAAAAAACAAAAAGGGAAGAACACATTCAGTGTTTCTCAAGCTGAATGAACTGAGGAAAAAATTTAAGCCTTGTGTTGTAATACAGAAAGATTCTATGGGCAAAATACTGAATGATGCAGGAAGCATCAAAAGAAGATGGAAGGAATACACAGAGTCACTGTACCCAAAAGACCCGCTCAGTCTTCATCCATTTCAGAAAGTGGCATATGATCAAGAGCCAATGATATTGAATGAAGAAGTTGAAGCTGCACTGAAGGAAATGGTGAAGAGCAAGGCACCAGGAATTGACGGAATACCCACTGATACGTTTCAATAAATGCATGGCCCACTGCAGGCATTCACTCAGTTACACCAAGAGTTTTGGAAAACAGCTACCTGACCAACTGATTGAAAGAGATCCATATTTGTACCTATTCCAAAAAAAAAGTGATTCCACCAAATGTGGAAATTATCAAACATTATCATTAATATCACACTCAAGTAAAATCTTACTGAAGATAATTCAAAAAGGGTTGCAGCAATATATTGACAGAGAACTTCCAGAAATGTAAACATGATTCAGAAGAGGACACGGAATGAAGGATATCATTGCTGATGTCAGATGGATCTTGGCTCAAAGCAAAGAATACCAGAAAGATGTTTACTTACATTTTAGTGATTATGCAAAGGCACTTGATGGTGTGAATAACAACAAATTATGGTTAACATTGAGAAAAATGGGAATTCCAGAACACTTTATTGTATTCATGAGGAACCTGTATATGGACAAAAAGGTTGTCATTCAAATGGAACAAGGGGACACTGCATGGTTTAAAATCAAGGAGGGAGTGTGTCAGGGTTGTATCCTTTCACCATACTTATTTAATCTATGCTGAGATTACATATTTAATATGCTGAGCAAATAATCTGAGAACCTGGAATATATGAAGAAGAACGTGGCATCAGGATTGCAGGAAGAATCATTAGCAACCTGTGACACACTGATGGCACAACTTTGCTTGCTGAAAGTGAGGATGATTTAAAGCACTTACTGATGATGATTCAAGAATACAGTATGCAGTATGGATTACATCTCAATATAAACAAAACAAAAATTCTCACAACTGGACCTATAAGGAGCATCACAATGAATGGAGAAAAGATTAATGTTGTCAAAGACTTCACATGCTTAGTTCTGCAATCGATGCCAATGGAAGCAGCAGTCAGGACATCAGACGACCTATAGCACTGGGCAAATCAGCCGCAAGGGACCTCTTTCAAGTACTGAAAAGCAAAGATATCTCCTTGGGGACTAAGGTGCACCTGATACAAGTCATAGTATTTTCAGTCAACTCATATGCATGTGAGAGCTGGATAATGAATAAGGAAGACCAATGAAGAGTTGATTCTTTTGAGTTGTGGTGCTGGTGAAGAATGCTGAGATTACCATGGACTACTAAAAGATCTAACAAATTTGTCCTGGGGGAAGTGAAGTCGGAATGCTCCTTAGAGGTGAGAATGGCCCGACTTTGTCTCATCTGCTTTGGTCATGTTTTCAGAAGGTACCATTCCCTGGAGAAGGATGTCATGCTTGGTAAGGTGGAGAGTCGACAAAGGAAGGGAAGGCCCTCAACGAGATGGATTGACACAGTGGCAGTGGCAATGGGCTCAAGTATAGAAAGGATTGTGGAGCTGGCATGGGACAGGGCAGTGTTTCATTCTGCTGTGTATAGGGTCACTATGAGTCAGAAATGACTTGACAGCACCTAACAGACAACAAAATTTATCAAACTGTATTAGGTTCCTGTGATAGTTGGAGCTGTGTGGCAACTTGGCTGGACCACAATTCTGTGTGGTTTAAGCAGTTGTGATGTAGGTTGTTCCAATGATGAGATCAGATGTATATGTTTTGAACAGCCAATCCTTTGAAAAAGAGTTTCCCTTGGAGTGTGGCCTGCTTCCAGTATATTTATGGACATCCTGGGAAAGAGATACTCTTCTGTGGATCGGGTTTCTGTTGTACTGCCTACAGCTGTCCAGAAGTGAACAATCTACCGTTCAGCCTGGAGATCTTAGATTCGTCATTCATTGGAGTCAACAGCCAGTATACTGCCTGCTAACCTTGAGCTTTTCAGCCCCTGAAGCTGCTTGTGTCAGGAAAAGCCTCCAGCTTGACGTTTGATCCAAGAATTTGGGACTTGCCAGCTTCTGTGAGTGTGTGAGCCATTTCCCTAAAATAAATTTCTCTTTCTCTCTTTCTAAAAGCTTTACTGCTTTTGTTTCTCTAGAGAACCCAGTCTAACACAGTTCCCTTCTAACTGGCATCTCCCCACTAATCTTTTATTTCGGTGGTTCCTACTGCTGTCATAATAAAAATACCACAGGTGGGGGGCTTTAAAGAAAATAAATTTATTTCCTCACAGTTCTAGAGGCTAAAATCCTAAATCAGTGTCTCTCCTGTTTAAATTCCTTCTGTAAACCTTTTTCTTTCTCTTAGTTTTGTTAGCATTCCTTGGCATTCCTTTCCTTATAGATGATCTTCACATGTCATCTGTCTTCCCCTGTAAATGTATACTTGTATTTGTGTCTCTTCTGGTGTTTTTGTAAGACAGATGTAATTATTTTTAGGATCCATCCTTCACAAGTGTAATCTCAATAGACTGATTATATTAAATTAGATAACATCATAGAACATGATTACATTACACTGCATTAGATGCAAAGTAAGAAGATATAAGATTACAAAAGTAGTGTCTTCACTTTTGCACATTTAATGTGACTTGTGACTTGAAGAAAGATACACCACTATACTTCGAATGTTTATACTTTTCTCTTATTGACTGTTGCTTGTGTTGTGGTACTCCGAGACACAAGGTGTTTCTTTGGTGAAGGCCATGAGATAAGGTTTAAGACTTTCCAGAGTTTATCCAATTTACTGGATATACTAGAGTCTGCAGTATGGATTACACTGCAACATGAAGAAAATGAAAACTGGACCAATAACCAGCATGGTGATAAGTAGAGAAAAAATGAAGTTGTCAAAGATTTCATATTACTTGGATCCACAATCAACACCCATAGAAGCAGCAGTCAAAAAATCCAATGTCATATTGCACTGGGAAAATCTGCTGCAAAATGCCTCTTTAAAGTGTTGAAGAGCAAAGATGTCATTTTGAGGACTAAGGTGTGCCTGATGCAAGCCATGGTATTTTCAATCACCTCATATGCATGTCAATGGACAATGAATAAGGACAACCAAAGAAAAGTTGATGCTTTTGAGTTATGGTGTTGGCAAAGAGTACTGAAAGTACCATGGCCAGCCAGAATAATGTCCTGGAGGAAGTACAGTCAGAATTATCCTTGGAAGCAAGAATGTTCTTGGAACCTAATTAAATGAATATTCCATTGTATAGCATTATATAATCTTATTCTTGGCCATCCTTACTGCCAATATGTTATAATCGTCATTATCCTCTCCTTTGTTACTTTTATTCTCATTTAACAGTATCACTCATCAAGAGGCATGAAGTCACACTTGAAACAAATCAAAGATATATTTAATGTGGATAATAAAAGCTACTTATACAAATGAATTCATAAATTTAAAAATGGTACCTTAATCAAAAATTGTAAAGCATAAGAACCAAGCTTTTTGCATCATAATTCTACTGAAAGCTGGTTTTTAATTCATCATAACTTGGAAAAAAATGTTACCCTAATTGGAAGACATTTACAAAACTATGAAGGTCATGAAAATAAAAAAAAAGTTTATGAAACTGTCACAAGTTGGAGAAGTATGAGAGATGGTGGTTTAATATAACAAAGTATATAGGGTTTGGCCCGAAAGAAATAAACAAGCAAAAACCACATTAATGGAAAAACTGGTAAAATCCAAATAAAGCCTGTAGTTAATTTATAATATTTAATCATTGTTAATGTCTTAATTTGGATAAATATACCAGGTTTCAGATGTTAACTTTAGGAGACCTTAGGTAAAGGTTATGGAGAAACTATTCCATAATTCTGAGTTTATTAAATATAAACATTAAAAATATTGAATTAGCACTTTCACTTCCAGGTTATGGACCTCTATATGCCAAAATTCAGGGCAGGAACTAGGCAAGTAATGTTACACTAACAAAGCCATTGTTAAAAACCACATAGAGGCCCTAGGTCAAAAGACAAAAGACGTGAAATAAGCACTCATGTCTGCTTGTGACAAAGAGCTCTGGTGGTGTGGTGGGTAAGGCATCTGGCTGCTAACAAGAGGGTGAACAGTTCAAACCCACCTGCTGTTCCATGTGAAGAAGATGAGACAATCTACTTCTGTAAAGATTTACAGTATTGGAAATCCTTTGGAGCTCATTATGAGTCAGAATCAACTTGATGGCAGTGGGATTTGTTTTTGTTGTTAGTCTCCTTGTGGCAGGTCAAGTGTCATGGAAGGTCAATTACCAGGAAGGAGTATAAGGAGGATCTGAGTCCTTAGAAAATGTTTGGCACAATCTGGAAACAAAAGGTCAAGGACATAAAATCCAACCTAAGATAGGAATTAAGGTTAAGAACCTGACACAAATGAGGCAATTTCATTGGATAAGCTTTGTTTTGTAAGTGTCACATTTAGCAAAGCAAAGTTTTACTTCTCAGGGACATATCAGATCATCTTTAATGTGCAACTTTCTTCTTTTTCACCTTAGAGCACACTTTTCTTACAACTTTTTTTATATGGTTGATAAGTGGACCATCTGACACTTGTCTGTTTCTATGACACTTAACACTTATCCTATGTAAATTTAGAGAAGACAACATGCAAAGAAATTAACTGTATCATTGAGCTCTCTGGAGTTGATGATGTTAAGCTAGACTCTCTCACTTTCATTCATATTTATGAATAAATGTTAATGCAGAGTTACTTCTAAGAAAAAAAAGAAATACAAAAATTCAAGGGAAAGCGAGGACATATTCAATGATTCAATGGAAACATTTTGATTACAATAGTGAGCCAGTCATATTACAGTGATATTAATTATTACTATCGTTATTTTTTTTCTAAAATTAAGAATTATGGAGTGTCATAGTTATTTAAATAGTTTTTATTAATTCTACTATTCATATAATAATTTCATAATTTCTTATTTCATAATGTCATATTTAACTTGGAACACACATTTTTTAGTCATGTGAAGAGAATTATTTTTAATATAATTAATTTTTACAGCTTTCTAAGATAGAATGATGTTTTTTTTTAGAACTTATGTTTTTCTAGAAAATGCTAAATGTGGGATGTAAAAATTCTGCAAAATTAAGTATCCTGCATCTTTCTGAATAATTAAAGCCAGGAAAGTGTGACTATTTATGAAATATATAATATAGAGTTGGTTATAGGGACATTGGTGGAATGACTGAGTATTTTAATAAAACAAATCATATGGTAATCTTATCATGTGAAAGAGAAAAACTGATAAGATTATTCAATCCAAACCATTTCTAAGCAAATGTCATGATCAATCTTTAAGCTGAAATTTTTCTTTTTTTATTGCTGATTTTAATGCAATTATCTCCAAATCATTAAATATTTGAATGATATTTATTCTTATGAAGCCTATAAAATCTGAAGTAAGCTTCAAAATAAGCCTATAAAACTTCACCTTTGCAAACTTCCCTTAGGTACTGAGTACTGCCTTTATAAGACATCATAGATGGGTGGTTGTAAACAGAAATTTATTACTTCAGCATTTTGGAGGGTGGAGGTCCAAACCAGTGTATTGATTATAAAAGACAAATCCTTCTATGTAGGTACACCTGGAAATTCTTTGGCATTGCTTGAAATTTATTGACATTCCTTGGTGCTCATTTTCCTCAGTGTGTGTCCATGTATTTTATTCTCCTCTTTTTATAACTCAGAAATAATTAAGTTTAGAAGACACTCATCTTGGTTATGACTTCATTAACATAAAATATTGTTATTTATTATTAAATACCTTAAAACAGAGTCATATTTATAAGTACAAGTGTTAAGATTTCAACACATATTCTGGAGGGGCATAATTCAATCCATAACAATATTAAATTTTCTTTAAGAAATAGTGTTATTTGTTCTTTGTCCATATTGAAATATGCTTCTAAGTCTACAAAATTTTAGATTTGGAAGCTAAATTATTGTTAAGCAATATTGTTTCTCATTCTTTGACCATAAATAAAAATTAATCTATGCTGCTGTATTATAGCTCTATTAATTTTTTCAGAACATGTAGTTGCTGTTTTGTATTATTTCCCTCTAATCACAAGTAGTTTTGTTCTTATTGTTAGGTGCCATTGAATCCATTCCAAATAATTGCAACACTATGCAGAACAGAATGGAATGTTCTCCAGTCTTGTGCCATCCTGCACAATCCTCATAGTCATTGCTAGGTTTGCATCCATTGTTGCAGCCACTGTGGCAATCCTTCTCTTTGAGAGTCTTCCTCCTTTTTTCCTGACCATCTCTTTACCAAGTATGATGTCCTTCTCCAATGACTGGTCTCTTTTGATAACATGTCTAAAGTAAGAGAGATGAAGTCTCATCCTTTGCTTCTAATGAGCATTATGGCTATAATCTTTTTAAGAAAAATTGGTTCATTCTCTCACAGTCTGTGGTATATATGATCTTCTTCACCAACTCCATAATTCATAATCTTTCCATGATAAGTTTATTTAATTCTTCAACTTTCTGAAGATTCTGAAATCTTTTCATCCACTTTTGTGTTAACTTCCACTTTATACTCATGTCTAGAATATAAATGTCTATATAAAGGTATACTGGGCAGTGATTCATCTGTCACATATAGGATTTCTATGAGTAAGAACTGACTGGACAGCACCTAATAGCAATAACAACAAGCACAAGTATGTTCCCAAATATATTGCAGTATATACATATGCATTTCTATATGTATATCAAGAGCACTCAGTATTTACATGAATATTTGCACATATTTGAATACACATGTATTCCAAAACATGCCACATTATCTATAGACACATATGCAGCTAAGTAGCAAAATTTATACACATACATATAAGAACATAGATATTAATTAGTGTATTAAATTATCTTTTGTAGCAGATTCTCTTCCACAGGGCCAAACTGTTACCATTCCATCAGTTTGATTGCATTGTAAACACAATTAAATTCATGACAAAATTTATTATCATGCAATATTTTCTAGCTTTTTCAAAGAAGAATGAGATATAATTGCATTGAAAGAGAATTGCTGTTCCTAGAATTGGAAAGACAAACAGGAGACTCCACAGTCATAATAGGAGCCTAATATACCACTTTCAATGAAAGATAGAACAACTGGAAAGAAACTCAACAAAGAGGCAGAAGAACGAAACAATATAATTCACCAAATTGACCATGTAGACATTGATAGAGCACTTCACACAATAACAGCACAATATATATTCTTTTCCAGTGCACATGGAACATTCTCCAGTATAGACCATATGTTAAGCCACAAAGTAAGCCTCAATAAATTTAAAAACATTGAAATACTGCAAAGCATCTTCTCAGATCACAATGCTATCAAATTAGAAATCAACAATAGGAAGATCAGTAGAAAAAGAGCAAACTCAATGGAAATTGAACAAACATCCTCCTTAAGAATGGCTATGTTATGGGAGAAATAAAAATTTAAAAAAAAGAAATTAACAAATTCCTTGATTCAAATGGGAATGAGAACACAACATACCAAAATCTTTGGGACACAGCAAAAGCAATGATCAGAGTCCAATTTAATAGCAGTAGATGCACACATCAGAAAAGAAGAGTGAGCCAAAATTAATACTTTAAACCAACATCTCCAAAAATTAGAAAAAGAACAGAAAGGAAAGCCTACAGTCACAAGAAGAAAAGAAATAAAGATTCAAGCAGAAATCAATGAAACAGAAAATAGAAAGACAATAGAAAAATCAACGAGACTAAAAGTTTTTTGAAAAGATTAATAAAGTTGACTGACTCCTGGCAAATTTACAAAAGGAAAAGAGGGAGAAATTACAAATAACACAAATAAGAAATGAATTTGGCAACATCCCAACAGAACCAACTGAAATAAAAAAGATAGCATCAGGGTACTATGAAGAACTTTACTCCAACAAATTTAAAAATCTGGAAAAAAAGGGTAGATTTATAGAAAAATACTACTTACCTAAACTAAGACAGACTGAAGTGGAAAAGTTGAACAGACCCATAACAAAAGAAGACATTGAGTAGGTCATAAAAAATTATCAACAAAAAAGTCCTGGCTTAGTTGGTTTCCCAGAGCATTCTACAATTCATACAGAGAAGAACTGGTACCAATCCTACTCAAACTATTTCAGAACATAGAAAAGGATGGAATTAATTTCATGAAGCAAACAAAATCTTGATACCAGGACCAGGCAAAGATATCACTCAAAAGGAAAACTGCAGACCAATATCCCTCATGAATATAGATGCAAAAATCTTCAACAAATCCTAGCCAATAGACTCCAACAACATATCATAAATAAATAAATAAATAATACATAATGACCAAGTGGGTTCATATGCAAGGATGAAAAGCATTAGAAAAACAATAAACATAATTCAGCACATAAATAAAACAAAGGAAAAGAACAACATGATCATTTCAATTGATGCAGAAAAGGAATTTGATAAAATCCAACACACATATCTGATCAATACTCTCAGCACAATAGGAATAGAAGGGACATTCCTCAATATAATAAAGGATATCTATGCAAAACCAACAGCCAACATTATTCCCGTGGGAGAGAGACTGAAACCATTATCCTTGTGAACAGGAACCAGACTATTTGGATGCCCTCTATCGCCACTTCTATTCAACATTGTATTGGAAATCCTAGCCAAGGCAATAAGGCGAAAGGGAAATCAAAGCCATCCAAATCGGTAAGGAAGAAGTCAAACTATTCCTATTTGCTGATGATATGATCCTATACCTAAAAAAAGTCAAGAGACTCAGTCAAAAATCTCCTGGAACTAATTGAGAGATTTAGCATCATGGCAGGATACAAGATCGACACCCAAAAATGAGTTGGATTCCTCTACACAGCAAGTAGACTGCTGAAAAAGAAGTAAAGAAATCAATACCATTTACAACAGCTATCAAAAAATAAAATGTCAGGAATCAGTCTTACCAGAGACACAAAAGATCGGTACAAAAAAATACAAAGGACAACTTCAAGAAATCATGGAATATTTACATAAATAGAAGAACATATAATTCTCATTGATAGGAAAATTGAACGTGGTGAAAACATAAATTCTATCAAAGCAATCTATATTTTCAATGCAATCCCAATCCGTATCCCATCAACATTCTTTATGGATATGGAAAAAAACAATCATTAATTTTATATGGAAAGGAAAGAGATCTCAAATAAGTAAAGCACTATTGAAGAACAAAGTAGGAGGTCTCACACTCCCAGACCTCAAAACCTACTATACAGCCACAGTAGTCAAAACTGTCTGGTATTAGTACAACAGACACATAGACAATTGAATAGGATTGAGAACCCAGATATACATCCATTGACCTATGGTCAGCTGATCTTTGACAAAAGGCTAAAAGCCTTTAGATGGGGAAGAGATTATCTGTTTAACAAATGGTGCTGGCAAAACTGGAGATCCATTTGCAGAAAAATGAAACAAGATCTGTACCTCCACCATACACCATACACTCCAGATGGATCAAAGACTTAAATGTGAAACCTAAAACTATAAAGTTCCTCAAGTAAAAACTAGGGGCAAATTTAGGGTCCCTAATATATGGCTAATTTTTTTTTTATATATGGCATAAATAGACTATCCAGCATAACCCAAAATGCACAAACAGCAGAAGAGAAACCAGATGAACGAGACCTTCTAAAAATTAATTTTTTATGTGCTTCCAAATTCTTCTCCAAAAGAGTCAAAAGAGAACCTATCACTTGGGAAAAAAAAAAAAAAATTTGGCAGTGACATATTTGACAAGGTACTTATCTTTAAAATTTATAGAAAACTCTAACACCTCAACAACAAAAAGACAAATAACCCAATTAAAAAATGGGCAGAAGACATGAAAAGACACTTCACCAAAGAGGATATTCAGCCAGCTTACAAACACATGAAGAAATGTTCATGATCATTAGCATGAGAGAGATACAAGTTAAAACAAGAATGAGATATCATCTTGTCCCAACACTAGTAACAAAGTTCAACAATACAGAAAACAGCAAATACTGGTGAGGATGTGGAGAGATTGGGACTCTCATACACTTTTGGTGTGATTATCAAATGATACAACCACTGTCAAAAGCAGTATGTCAATTCCTTAAAAAGTTGGGATTAGTATTACCATTTGACCCAGCAATTCCATACTAGGTATATATCCTAAAGTAATGAGATCCAGGACAAGAACAGATATATGCACTCCGATGTTCATTGCAGACCTATTTACAATAGCAAAAAGATTGAAACAACCTAGGTACTCATCAACAGAAGAATGGATAACCAAACAATAGCACATTTACACCATAGAATAGTATGCCTCTCTGAGGAATAAGGTAGAATCTCCAAACACCACATAATGTGGATGAACTTGGAGGACATTATACTGAGTGAAATAAGTCAATCACAGAAGGACAAATATTATGTAAGTCTATTATTTTAAAAGTCAAGGAAACGTTTATATATGGAAGGAAATTTTCTCTGTTGGTTACCAGGGGTGGGAGGAGAGGGAAGGGGAGGGAACACTGCTAGATATGTAGAGACAAGTATTGATTTGGGTCAAGGGAAGGACAATGTACCAAATGTGAGTGATCATCATGGTGGCATTGAAGAAGAAGAAGATATATAGAGAGGTGCATGGGAGGTACAGACAGCAAAGATGAGCCCTTTTGCACATATAATACAGTATTGTCAGTGATGGCAAATATTGACTTATGAGTGGATAGATGGGTGGACAGGCTGAATCATTCATTAGGTGTGTCTTTGCAGGGGAAACTGTGATATGACCATGTATATGGTTGGCAGACAATATTTCTACAAGTCCATCTGTATGTTCTGTAAGAATTTGCAGGTATATAGTGGAGCTAGCAAGGGACAAGTTTATAGTCACTTCTTGGCCACAGCCAGGTACCCAGAGGGAGCAAGTAGTTGGAATTGTGAGCTCGGAAGCATGGTCATAGGGGCCTTCGAGCTCAATTGGCATAACATACTACACAAAACCATTGTTCCACCTGCTACTTTGGCTAATGGCAGCTAGGATCTTAAAAGCTTTCAAGTGGCCATCTAGATGCAACAATGGGGCTCTCCTCATCTAGAGCAAGAAGAATGAAGAAAACCAAAGAAACATAGAAACAATTAGTCTAAGGGACTGGAACACCATGAGATCCTCAGTGTATAAGACTATGAGACCAGAAAAACTAGATGGTGCCCAGTTGCCAATGTCAAGCACTTGGAGGGGGATCTATGTAGGAGATACTGGACAGAGTAGGAGAACAATGTGGAGCAAAACTCAAAATCATAAAAAATGGGACCATGTGTGCTGCTCCGATAGAACCTGGTGGAATCCCTGAGACTATGCCCCCTAGATGCCCTTGGGTCTGGGACTGAACCCACTCCTATGGTTTCCATCCAAACAAAAGACAATCATAAGGGCTGAATATTTGCATTAGGTAGATACACTCCTTGGAGAGATCAGTCATGGGAGAATAATGGGGCAGTGTATGCACAGGGAGACGACTCGGAGGGCAGGAGTTCATGGGATGGAAGGACACAGGGAAGAGGTTGTTACAGGGTGGGTGTGGGAGGAGAGGTGTTGCATTGTGGGAGATTACAGTCAATGTCATTAGACAAAGTTTGTGTGAAATGTTGTATGGAAGATGAATATGCTCTGGAAATTTTCACCCAAATCACAATAAAATAAAACAAAATAAAGAGAGAGAGAGAGAATTGCTGTTTCTACAAAAATTAAGTTTAATAATTTGGAAAGATTTAAGTAGAATTGCCAAACGTAATTCTTCTGACTAAGGTATGGGAAAGACATCTATAAAATAGTCGGGAAAATCTACAGGGAATGTCCATTCCAATTATTTTACAAGTATATAAATTTCCCTTTTACTTGAAAGAAAAACAACAATCAGATGTAAAATATGACACATTTTGGGTATGGTTTATGCACATGCTATGCAAAGAAAATACTAGCTATGTTACCCATACTGGACAGGTTTCAATGGAGCTTCCAGAATAACACATATTAGGAAGAAGGATGCAGCCATGTCCACTTCTGAAAAATTTGGCCACTGGAAACCTTACAAATAGCAGTGGAATATTTTTTATATAGTACCAGAAGACAATCCCCTCAGTTTGGACGGTACTCAAAATACGACTGAGTAGAGCTCTCTGCTCAAAGAATCCACAATAATGACTTGGATGAAGTAAAGCTTCTAGGACATCAGTTTGCTTATGTGGGAGGCCTCAAAATAAGAAGAAACAGTTGCAAACATCCACTAATAATCAGAACGTGGAATGTACAAAATATATACTGAAGAAAATTGGAAGTTGTTAAAAATGAAATGGAACCTAAGAAGATTTATATCCCAGGCATTAGTGAGCTGAAATTAACTAGTAATGGCCACATTGAATCAATCAAAGGGTCTATTATGTGGGAATAAAAATTTGAAGAGGAGCAGCTTTATATCCATTGCCAAAAAAAAAAAAAAAAAAAATATTTCACAGCCTGTACTGAAGTACAACACTATCAGTGATAGGATACTGTCTATGTGGTGACATGGAAGACCAGTTAATATGATTATTATTCAAATTTACCCACCAACCCCTAACCAGAGATGAAGAAATTCAATATGGAAAGTGAATTCGCTCTGTAAATCTTCACCCAAATCACAATAAATTTATCAGAAAAAAAAAAAAAAAAAAAAAAAAATATTTCACAGCCTGTACTGAAGTACAACACTATCAGTGATAGGATACTGTCTATGTGGTGACATGGAAGACCAGTTAATATGATTATTATTCAAATTTACCCACCAACCCCTAACCAGAGATGAAGAAATTCAATATTTTTTTCCATCTTCTGCACTCTGATATTGACCAAATATGCAATCGAGATGCATTGATAATTATTGGTGATTGATATGGAAAATCTATCAAAAACAAAATAGGACTAGTAGTTGGAAAATATGACTTTGATGATAGAAATGACATTGGAGACCACATGATAGAATTTTGCAACATAAATGAATTATTAATTGCAAATACCTTTTCCCAAAAAATAAATCATGACTATACATGTGGGCATCACCAACTGGAACCCACAGGAGTTGAATTGATTGCATCTGTGGAAAGAGATGATGGAAAAGCTCAGTATCATCAGTTAGAACAAGGAAAGGGGCTGACTATGGAACAAAACTATTAGTTGCTCATATGTAAGTTCAAGTTGAAGTTGAATAAAATTTTTAAAAGTCCATGAGAGCCAAAATACAACCTTGATTATATTCCACCTGAATTTAGAGACCATCTGAAAAATAGATTTGACTTATTGAACACCAGTGACCAAGGAAAGAACAGATCAGTTGTGGAATGACTTTCAGGACATCATATATAAAGAAAGCAAAAGCACAGGAAAAGGATAAAGAAGAGAGGAAAGACTAAAATGGATGTCAGAAGACATTCTGGAACTTGCAATTGACTAAGTAACTGAGAACTTGCAATTGAGTAACTGAAGTGAATGGAAGCAATGAAGTAAAAGAACTGAACAGAAGATTTCAAAGCAGAGCTCAAGATTACAACGTAAAGTATTATAATGAAATGTGCAAAGAACTTTGTTAGAAAACCAAAAAGGAAGAAAACACTCAAAATTTCTAAAGCTGAAAAAAACTGAAGAAAAAACTCAAGCCTCAAGTTGAAATGTTTAAAGATGCTATGGACAAAATACTGAATGACACAGGAAGCACCAAAAGAAGACAGAAGAAATACACAACATCACTGTACAAAAAAAGAATTGGTTGGTGTAACATCATTTCAGGTGGCAGCATATAATGAAGAACCAATGGTATGGAAAGAAGAAACCCAACCTGCACTGAAGGCATCGGTGAAAACCAAGCCTCCGCAAATTGATGGAGTACCAATTTTAGATGTTTCACTGAGTAGAGGCAGTGTTGCTTGTGCTCAATCACCTATGTCAAGAAATTTGGAAGAAAGGTAGTTGGCCAGCTATCTGAAAGGGATCTATATTGTTGTCCATAACAAAGAAAGGTGATCCAGTAGAAATTATTGAACAATATTAACAACACATACAAGTAAAATGCTGCTGAAAAAACAAAGCTGTTGCAGAAGTACAAAGGAACTGTCAGAAATATAGACTGGATTTAGATGAGGTTGTGAAATGAGAGGTATCATTGCTGATTTTAGATGGATCTTGCCTAAAATTAGAGAATACCAGAAAGATGTTTACCTGTGTTTTACTGACTATGCAAAGGCATTCAACTTTATGGAACATAACAAATTATGTATAATATTATGAAGAATGAATATTACAGAACATTTAATTATGGCCATAAGAAGCCTGTATATAGACTAAGAGGCTAGTTTAAACAGAGCAAGGGGATTCTTCATGGTTTAAAATCAGGAAAGTGCATCAGGACACTTTATCCTTTTACTATACTTATTCAATGTGTATGCTTAGCAAATAATCCCAAAAGGGAGACTATGTGAAGAAGAATGTGGAATCAGGATTGGAGGAAGAATCATTAATAATCTGGATATGTAGATGATGTAACCTTGCTTGCTGAAAATGAAAAGGACTTGAAGCACTAACTGATGACATTCAAAGCCTTTAGTATGGATTACGCCTCAATTTAAAGAAAACAAAATTCTCACAACTAGACCAATAAATAATATAATGATAATGGAGAAAAGATTGAAATTGCCAAAGATTTCATTTTACTTTTATCCACAATCAATGGGTGCTTTATTCTACCATTTCCTACTATGTAAAATGAGGAATCCAACCTTTACCAATGGGGTGATTATGACGTGTTCAGAACAACGAGGAGGCACACAAAACCTCTTCTTATTCTTATTCTTGGTAGTACTTTGCTACTATCCTCATTCATTCATTGAAAACTTTAATTACTACTTCATATTGATCACAATTCCTGTCACAGTTCCTATTGCTTAATGTCTTGATCTGCTCCACTGATGAATTCCTTCTATCCTTATATGATTATCACACCTTGACTTTCATCATAAAGCTTTCGAAATATCAAATTAAAATATTTCACTTCAACCCTGTCCTTCCAGCTCAATTGTTTTAGTTCCTATTACATTATAATTTTCCACCTTCATAAAGACTGCCAATATCTTGATCATCCCATAGTTCTCATTATCTATATCCTTCACTGTTTTCTATCTCAACTCACTCTTATTCCATTATTCAGATTAAAAGTAGGCCTTTGGAAACTCTCCTTCTTCCGTTTTACTAAATTCTTTTGTAATACAATTGTTATTAGTTGATGTCCAGTTAGGGTTTTATTACCTGTAATCTTTACAGAAATAGTTCTCCAGGCTTTTTCTTGCATCAAGCTGCTGCTATTGTTGTTAGATGCCATCGAATTGTCTCTGACTCATAAAGACCCAATGGACAGTGGAACAAGACACTGATTTGTCCTGTGGCAGCTTCATAATCCCTGCCATAACTGAGCCAATCATTGCAGCCACCGTGTAAATCCATCTCATTGAGGGCTTTCTCATTTTTTTTGTTGACCCTCCAGTTTACCAAGCATGATATCATTCTCCAGGGAATGGTCCCTTCAGATAACATGACCAAAGTAGGTGAGGCAAAGTCTGGCCATTCTTGCTTCCAAGGAGCATTCCAGCTGTACTTCCTTCCAGGACAGATTTGTTAGTTCTTTTAGCAGTCCATGGTACTTTCAGCATTTTTTGCCAACACCACAACTCAAAAGCATCAACTTTTCTTTGGTCTTCCTTGTTCATCGTCCAGCTCTCACATGTATATGAAGTTATTGAAAATACCAAGGCTTGTGTCAGGTACACCTTAGTCCTCAAGGAGACATCTTTGCTCTTCAGCACTTGAAAGAGATCTTTTGCAGCCAATTTGCCCATTGCTATACATCTTCTGACACCTTGACTGCTGCTTCCACTGGTGTTGAGTGTAGAACCAAGTAATGTGAAGTCTTTGACAGCTTCAAACTTTTCTCCATTTATTGTAAAGCTGCTTATTGGTCCAGTTGTGAGGATTTTTGTTTTCTTTATATTGAGGTGCAATCCATACTGCATACTGTAGTCTTCAATCTTCATCAGTAAGTGGTTCAAATCATCCTCACTTTCAGCAAGCAAAGTTGTGTCATCAGCATATCACAGTTTTAATGAGTCTTCCTCCAATCCTGATGCCATATTCTTCTTCATATAGTCCAGCTTCTCAGATTATTTGCTCAGTGTACAGACTGAATAAGTATGGTGAAAGGATACTATCCTGACACACTCCCTTCTTGATTTTAAAGCATACAATGTACCCTTGTTCTGTTCTAACAGCCTCCTGGTCTATGTACAGGTTACTCATGATTGTGATCAAGTGTTCTGGAATTCCTATTATTCTCAATGTTATCCATAATTTGTTATGATTCACACAGTTGAATGTTTTTGAATAGTCAATAAAATGCAAGTAAACATCTTTCTTATATTCTTTGCTTTGAGCCAAGATCCATCTGACATCAGCAAGAATATCCCTTGTTCATGTCCTCTTCTGAATCCAGCTTGCATTTCTCAAAGTTCTCTCTCAACCCCTTTTTAATTATCTTCAGTAAGATTTTATTTGGGTGTGATATTAATTGTATTGTTCAATAATTTCCACATTCTATGGGATCATCTTTCTTTGGAATGGACACAAATATGGATCTCTTCCTATCAGTTGGTCAGATACCTACCTTGCAAATCCAAGAGCTGCTGGGTAGATTCAAGATACCAACCTTTAGGCTAGCAGTCAATCACAAACTGCTTGTACCACCTAGTCTCTGTAATGCAATAGTTTATATCATATTGGCTAAAGTACTATAATGGTTAAAGCCAATTATCTATTTAATATTCATTTTAACTGATTCACTAGGGAAATAAAAAAATCTAGAGAAAACTAATCAATCATATTTCTGGCCCCCCAGACTACTAATCCAAATCTAAAGTGAGCATTTGATATGTTCTCATAATTCTGCTATGTTTCCACACTGAAAATTCAATTTGAACATCTTTAGCTTTTTTCTGTCTTCTAATCCTTCCTTCCTTCCTCTGTCTCTGCCAAAAAATTTCTTTGTATTTACTTGATTGAGAGAGTAGAACAAATACACTCAACTCAGACTCTGCTTCCTCCTCCTCTGATGGATTAGGTGTCCGGACATCATCTACCCTTCACCAGGGCTCAAGAATCCATCCCTCCAGGTCTTCCCAAAGAATAATTTACTCCTGAAATAGTTTCCTTCCCATACATTAGAAATGGTTAAATGAAATAAAACTCCTTGCAGAATTCCTAATGGCCTGTATTACTTCACAACTTACCATCTGCCAAGTCATTTGTATAGTCCTTGCCTCTACTTCCACACTTCTCAGTCTCCTCATTCCATTCAGACTTTCTGCTCCAACACCCTAAAAAGTTCTCAAGGTCAGCAATGGAACATCTCTCTCTCTCTGTCTCACTCTTTTTAATTTCCAGCAGCAGCCAACATAGTGATTACTTGCACCCTTTGCAATTCTTCCTTTGGGGTTCTTGCTATGATATGGATATATATACATATACATATTCTAGTTTGAATTTAATTATTATGTCATTGTTTTTTAACTCAAAATTCTGATGTTTATTTTCCATTTTATAAGCGCTTTATAAAATATGTTTTATTATTTGTTACTATTAATGTGCTTGCTTTCAACTTATAGGACTTGCTTATCTGAAATAATATCTCCTAGTCTTTCCCTATCATTTATGTGTTTAATTTATTCATGACACTTAATTCTTTCTGAAATAAATCTGTTTACTTATTTGTTTCATTAGTTGTTATAACTGTCTCAGCACCAGAATGTAAGCTCTGAAATACAGGTCACCCTTTCTATCTTGCTCCTCACACAACTTATTCATTTGGCAAGGGGGTATAGTAGTGCCTATCACATATACACCTTCTGGTTTCTCTCAAAATATTTTAATTTCTTTTGAAATCAGAAAAAAATAAAAAGAAATTGTAGGAAAATGAAAGTTTAAATAAATATTTTCAATATATTCATCTTTATACCTAAAACCAAAAAACCTCATTGCTGTTGAATCTGTTCCAACTCAAAGACCCTGTAAAACAGAGTAACTATGCCCATAGAGTTTGCAAGGATATAAATCTTTGTGGAAGCAGGCTGCCATATCTTTTTGTCACAGAGCAACGTGTGAGTTTGGGCTGCCAACCTTAAAGTTAGCAGCCAAGTGCTTAACCACTGTATTATCAGTGCTCTTTCTTTATACCTACATATTTATAAAATATAGTTTTGCTTATTTAATTAATGTAATTATGTACTTTCATAGAGGAAGGATCTCAAAAGTGTCATAATATAACCCTGGTTCTTTAATTCTTAAGCAAATTTTCTTCTTCTTTCCTTCTTTCTTTAATCTGTGGAAGCTCATGAAATTCACAATTAGTTCTGTACTTGCTCTTCTAACATAGATCACTAACTCCTTACCTTCCCTCTCCAGTAGATTATTAACCATGTAGATGGGAACTTTCAGACCTTAGCATTCTTCAAAACCCAGTCTAGTTTATTTTAAATAGGAAGTAGAAACCTTTCAACTAGTTCTGCAGGTAGGAATAAATATGCTGAATTATTCTAAATATTGCCACAGATATTCCTATAAGTTTTTTTTTTTTTTTTTTTTTTTTTTTCACTCTGGCTTTCTCTGTGTTTGATTTATCTTGACTCATGTGTGTGTTGTGTGTGTTAAACATTTGTTTGGCATTCTTCATGTCATGTCCAATACCACTATCAATTTATTATTCTTCCTTGACTTTCTTTCCTATCATTTTAAGAGGATTAAAGTCAATATTTGAGTTCAATGTTTGTATCTTTTAAAATAACTTTACTCCTATGTACCAATCTGATACAGAATTACAATGACTATGTTGTTGTTGCTGTTGTTATGTGCCCCTAAGTCAGACCGGACTCATAGTGACCCCTCCTTGGGTTTCTGAGGCAGTAGCACTACAGAAATGGATTGCCAAAACTTCCTTCTGAGGAGTGGCTGGTGGGTTTGAACCACTAGCCTTCTAGTAAGCAGTCAAGTGCCTTAGACACTATGCTACCAGAGCTCCATAGAGGCTGTCAAAGTTGAATGTGTGGCAACAGAATCACCTGGATGACTTCTAATTAAATACCATTGGATCCCTACCCTAGTAGGTCTAAGTAGGGCCTAATCAATTGAATTGTTAATAATTTCTCAGATGATGCTGACAGAGCATGGCTGGTACCAGACTTTGGAAATCACTACTCTAGGCTTAGTTCTTCATGTATCTGGTTTCAGTATGTAATCTTTTTTTTTTTTTTTTTGAATAGTTAAACTAATTTAAATTATATCTTAATGGGGAATGAGGATATCACTTTGACACCTGAAATACCAGTTTCCTCATCTTCAAAACCAGTGTGTATATTTTAGAGCAGAATTTCTCAAAAGGCATTATGTATTCAAATCACCTGGAAAAGCTGATAAATGCAGCCTCTGTTTTTTCTGAGCTGTGGTCTGAAATTTTGTATTTCTAACAAGCTTACAAGCAGTCCAAAGACAAGCAGTGTTGTTTAAAACCAGGGTTCTTGTTAAGAATGCAGAACCTCAGGCCCCATTTCAGACCAATTCAATCACTTCTGTGTTTTAATAAGGTTCCAAAGTAATTCCAATGCATATTGAATTTTGAGATACATTGGTATAAACCCAAAGTTCTTAATGCAACTACATATTAGAATGACTTGGAAAACTTCATATTCTACTATTCTGATTTAAATTGTCTACATAGGATTCTGCTAATATGCTTAAAATATATTTTAAAAGCTATCTCGATGAATCTAATTGTCAGTAAGTTGAGGACCACTGGGCTAGCTCGTCTCTGACATGTAAGTATGGTGCCTTAGAGACTCATACCATTTGTTGTCTAGCACTGATTTATTTAATTCATCTGACTATGCAACTGCTTCCTTCTACCCTCCTCCATGTTCACCTGCCTAAATGTTTTCTCTGATAGAAAATTATTTTCTTGATAAAAATACTTAGTTGGATCAATATAATACTATTTTCTGCTCTCCCTTATTATATACACAGATTGCATCTCAAAAATCAAGCTCATTGGCACACTAAGTCCCTTTTACCTTACTATAATGCTAGCTTTGACTGCAGTAGCTAACATATGGATGGTATGGAACAAATGCTTATGGAAAGAATATATCTTGCAATTTGAAAAGGGTCATATTTTTACTCTTCAGTCATTTATATTTGTTGCTTCTATAAGAAATTCCTTTTAGACTTAAAAGTTATGGGAACATATTTTTTGGAGTACTTTCATATAATTTTATTCTTTTTTGAATAACCAAATATTTGTTAAATATACATGAAAAAAAAAAGTGTGCCTGGTAAAGCCGTGTTCTCAAGTAATTCTATAATCAAAACTTACAGGCCATGAAATGAAAGTAGAGGTGACATTTCATACTGAACCATTTCTCCCAAAAATGAAAATGTTAAGGGCAAAGATTGTGCCTTCTCAGGGCTGCTGTTTGCAATATCTTACCTGCTATGGCTGATCGAGACATTTTAAATGAGAAATTCATCCCAAGTCCTGTAAATTAGAATTTTGCTCAACTCCCTGATAATGAATACAGATTACAGAGTAGATACCTGTGACAGATCCTGCTGAAAGTGAGGATCAGCACACAGTTGAGTGAACTACAGCTCTATACTCTGTTACAGTGAACTGTAACTCTCCTCGATCCATAAGTCAAAGTCTCACAGCTTGCACGAGATTCATTAGACAGAAAACAGTAATTACAAAGACATAATGAAGGAGTGCATTCCAGCGAAGACTCTTCAGTAGATTGGATGTCACAGTAGGAAACCTATTTTTGTTGCTTTTAAGAAAGATGAGCACCACAGAGACTGACACTGTAATGTGTGATCTTCAACAACCAGATCTTCATTTATTAGAATCATTTCAGGTAGTCTTGGGTTCAAAAGAAATTGGAAATTTACCTTAAAGTATATTAAAAATTAAGTAAATCAATGATTCATTATTACAAAACATGCATATTTCTTGTTGACTCAGTTACCAATAAATATGCTCATGAATGACTAATTTGATCTATAACCAGTCCCAGCGAGGAGCTCATAGGGCCTTAGCCTAGATCACTATTAAGTATTTTATCAATAGGGTCATAACTATTGCAAATACAATGAAATAGGTTATATGACCTAAACAATATAAAGGTTCAATGATCAGTAACAGATGGTTATTTTTGTCTTCTAGATATTGATGATAAAAACAAACAGAACAAATATATGAAGAAAAATGTATGAATTCATGATTATGATCAGTGTAACTAAACAGGAGACTGAATATGGAAGCCTTGACTATTGTGATTCACTTCTCTAAGTTATCTTGAATGACAAAATACTGATTTCAATCTCTGCTGGAAACAATTTATTCAGCAATCTTAGAACAAACGGTATATTTTAGGATGCTAATAGATCAAGATTTATTTCTAAATGTGATTCTATTTAACACAAATCCACTGTTCATTTTTCTTTATCAACTCATTATTTAGCTCACTAGTATAATTATATGATCAATTATTAAATACAATTATTCCAATCATGATAATGGTTAACTTTATTCAGTTTAAAGAGAAATTATATATATATATATCCTGCATTAATTTTAATAGGATTAGATAGAGAGAGGGATTTCCAATTTTTTTGAAGGTATCTACTGAGGTTTTGTGACATCAGACATAAAAGAGAAATGATGGAAATGTAGGTTTAACCAAAAACTATAATTTCCACAATATATATGGTGCTGAATTATTGCTGGAATTAAAAAAAAAAAATTGTATTAATATGTGATGAAAACTGAAATGAGCTTTACAACATACACGTTTTAAGAAAATCTAATAAGAAATGTACATTAATATATTCAAAACCTTAAGATATTGATTTATTATTTTTAAAATTAAAGTAGAATAGATAATTGCTTTTGTACTAAGAATATTAAGTCATAAATCAGATTATTGAGCACTTTGAATGAAATCTTTGGGGAATTCTTTAAAAAGAAAGTGGCACTTGATGACTGTACTCTAAGAAATTATAGATTCAATTTTCAGGATAGTAAAAATATCCTCTCTTAT
>NW_006922292.1:648229-658143 GCF_000298275.1 Orycteropus afer afer
AGGTGGTAAGCTTAGAAATAAAGACTCCTAGTAAGTGGCAGAAACTGACTGGCGCCAAGGAGTTACTTGGTCTTTATTGAAACTGGAGAGGAAGAACATTTGTAGCTAATGAAAACAAAAAATATCAGTACAAAGCATATATCAACAGGGAAATAGGCACAGAAGGTTTGTAGATTAACTAAAAAGATAATGCATATTTGTGTCATTTGCACATATCACTAAAATATTCATTGATGAGCTCTGACTTCAACTGACTTATGCAGAAATAACCTAGAATTAGAATGGTGATTTTGAGTTAGTAAATCAGAGTCAGTCGGGGGAAAAAAACAAAATAGAACTCCAGGATAAAGGGATAATAAGGATAATCTAAATTATCTTGATGAGCACTGACCACTTATCTGCCAGAAAAGTTGTTCAGATACTTGAACAGGCTCCAGTAGAGCTTTCAGAATAAGATGGACTAGTAAGAAATAACTGTTAATCTACTTCCAAAATCCAGCCATTGGAAATCCTATGGATCACAATTCTACAATCTCCAGCCAATCGTGTTGATCGAGCCAGATCCTGTTGAATTTCTTTCCATTGTGCATGAGGTTACCATGAGTTGGTACCCAATTTAGTGGCTACTAACAAAGACAATAACATCTGTGCAGTTTACTCTACTTACATTCTCAAAGATCTGTGATTAAATTACTTTATATCATAATATCATCACGTTTTAGCAACCAGGGTCCATGCATGTGAATGCATCTTTACCAAACCCCACGGTCATTGAGTCAATTGTGACTCACAGCAACTCCCTTCAATTTTCCAAGTCTTTATGGAAGCAGACTGCTTTATCTTTCTCCCACAGAGTAGCTGGTGGGTGGGTTCAAACTGTGGACCTTTTGGTTAGTAGCCTAATGCTTTACCCATTATACCACCGGAACTCCTTAATGCATCTTTTGTCATTTAAATAAAATAATATTGCTAATACTTCTGGAAATAGTAGTTTGTCAAGCAAGGAATATGACTCCAAACCCTTCAAGGAAGAAGTAGATAAAATAAGAGAGTGATGGGATCCAGGTATAAGAAAATTCTTCACTTTATTCTTTACAATTTTAGGACACATCAATGCAAGAAGAGTGCAAACTCCGCCTGATATTTCTTGTAATCATCCCTTGCAAGAAAGCATTGTTGTTGTTGTTGTTGTTATGTGCCCTCGAGTCAAACCCGACTCATAGCAACCCCTCCTAGGTTTCCAATGCAGTATCACTACGGAAGTAGGATTGCCCAACCTTCCTTCCAAGGAGTGGCTGGTGGGTTTGAACCTCCAGCCGTCTGGTTAGCAGGCAAGTGTCTTAGCCACTATGCTACCAGAGCTCCTGCAAGAAAGCATAGATTCTTGAAAATGGGAGAGTTTAATCTCTATATTAAAGGGTAGTCATTCTTTAGCTCCCATAAACTGTTGACATGTAGCAATAGGACCAAAGGTGCTTCCTGATCATATGACTTGCAAGGCGAAACGAATATTGTGTGTTCTTTGTAAAATTTAAATATCTTTAAATAGTGACAATATTCCATTACACATATATCCCCATGATCTGTGGCTTTTTTGCTTTCTTTTTTTTTTTTTTTTTACTTTATTATGTTTTCCATATTTTAAAATAAATCATTTTTTTATATAATGAATAACATTGATATACATTTCCTTTTTAATTTGGTCTTTTTCTATCCTTGTTTCTTTATCTCTAAGATCAAGATATAATTTCCCACATTTCAACCATTATTCCATTTGAATGTTTGATTAGGCGAGATGGATGGATGGATGGATAGATGGATTGATGAATGGATGATGATAGTTGTTGTTGAGTCAATTCTGAATCATGGTGACATTATGTACAACAGGACAAAACATTGCCATTGTGTCATCTGCCGTATTCACAATCACCTAAATATTTAAGTCTATACTTTTGGTTTCTATACCAATCCATCTCATCAAGAGTCTCCCATGCCTTCTTTGGGTCTTTAATTTACCTAATATGATAGTCTCCACCAGCTATTAATTCCTTCTGCTGACATATCTAAAGTAAGGGAATCAGACAATGATTTATTGTGATCCATAGGATTTCCATCCACTCCACTCTGTCAGTTTGGCATACTGTGGTGGCTTCTCTGTTTCTGTGAGGCTTGAGGCTATTCTACTGGTATTTCATGTACCAGCAGAGCTTTCAGGCTAAGATAGAGTGGGAAGAAAGATAGGGTCATCAACCTCTGAAAAAACTGGTAAGTGATAATCTTATGGATAGCAGTGAAGCACTATGATACAGTACTGTAAATTTTTATGAATAGCCCTGGAACATTGTTTGATATAGTGCCAGAAGATGAGACCCTGTGATTGAAAGACACTCAAAATACAACTAGGAAAGATGTGCCTTCTCAAAGTAGAGTTGACCTTCATGATATGGGTGGACTAAAGCTTTTGCAACTGGCATTTGCTGATGAGACATGACTCAAAACGGGAAGAAACAGCTGCAAACATCCATTAATAATTGGAACAAGGAAGGTAATAATTGTGAAAGTAGGAGAACTGGAAGTTGTCAAAAATGAAATGGAACACATAAAGATTGATATCATAGGCATTAGTGAGCTGAAATGGGCTAATGACGGCCATTTTGAATCAGACAATCTTATGATCCACCATGTCAGAAATAAATTGAAAAATAATAGCATCCCATTCATCCTCAAAAAGAAATATTCAAGATCTATCCTGAAGTACAATACTACCAATGATAGGATAATATCCATATGCCTACAAGGAAGACCAGTTCTTAATACTATTACTCAAATTACACACCAATCACTAAAACCAAAGATGAAGAAATTGAAGAAATTAAAACTTCTGGAGTCTGAAATTTACCAAACGTATATTCAGTATCTATTGATTATTACTGGTGATTGGAAAGCAAAACTTGGAAACAAAGAAGAATCATTGGGGATTGAAAAATAAGGCCTTGGTGATAGAAATGGCACCAGAGAACACATGATAGAATTTTGCAAGACCAATGACATTCATTGCAAATACCTTTTTTCAACAATATAAAAGGTGGTTATACACATGGACCTCACCAGATGGAATACACAGGAATCAGATTGACTGCAAGTGTAGAAAGAGGTAATAGAGAAGCTCAATATCTTCAATCAAAACAAGGCCAGGAGTTGATTGGAAAAGACCATCAGTTGCTCATATGTAAGTTCAAGTTGAAGCTGAAGAAAATTAAAATAAATCCACAATAGCCAAAATATGATTTTGATTATATCACACCTAAATTTAGAGATCATCTGGAAAAAAAGATTTGATGCATTGAACACCAGTGATTAAAAACCAGATGAGTTGTAGGATGGCATCAAGAACATTGCATGTGAAGAAAGCAAAAGGTCATTAAAAAGACAGGAAAGGAAGCAAAGATCAAAATGGATGTCAGAAGAGACTCTGAAGCTTGCCCTGAATGGAGAGTAGCTAAAGCCAATGGAAGAAATGACAAGATAAAAGACCTGAGTAGATTTCAAAGGGAAGCTCAAGGAGACAAAATAAAGAATTACAATGAAATGTGCAAAGACCTGGAGTTAGAAAACAAACTGGAAGAACAAGCTCAGAATTACTGAAGCTGAAAGAACTAAAAGGGGTAAAAACAATCAAGCTTCAAATTGCAATATTGAAGGATTCTGTGGGCAAAATATTGAACAATGTAGAAAGCATCACAAAAAAGATGGAAGGAATACACAGAGTCACTGTCCTAAAAAGAATATATTCAGCCATTTCAGGAGGTAACATGATCAAGAACCAATGGTACTGAAGGAAGAAGTTGAAGCTGCACTGAAGACATTGACAAACACAAGGTTCTACGAATTAACGTAGTACCCACCGAGATGTTTAAACACACGGATGCAGTGCATGAGAAGACGCTCACTAATTTATGCAAAGATATCCGGAAGACAATTACCTGGCCAACTGACTGGAAGAGATCCATATTGGTACCCATTCCAATGAAAAGTGATCCAAAGAATGTAGCAAATATTGAAAAATATCATTAATATCACAGGGAAGTACAACATTGCTGAAAATAACTCAAAAACAGTTTTAGCAGAATTTAGAAGAGAACATGGAATGAGGGATATCTTTGCTAATGTCATATGGATCTTGGCTAAAAGCAAAGAATACAAGAAAAATATTTACCTGTGTTTTATTGACCACACAAAAGCATGTGACTGACTCTGTAGATCATAACAAAGTATGGATAACATTGTGAAGAGTGGGAATTTCAGAACAGTTAATTGTGCTCATGTAGAATCTGTACATAGACACAACAAGGGAATACTGCATGGTTTAAAATAAAGAAAAGAGATGTGTGTCAGGGTTGTATCCTTTCATTATACTTAATCAAAATGTTTACTGAGCAAATAGTCTGAGAAACTGGATTATATGAAGAAAAAGGTGACACTGGGATTGGAGGAAGTCTCAATAACAACCTATGACAGAGGACACAACCTAGCTTACTGAAAATGAAGATGACTTGAGGCACATACTGATGAAGATCAAAGACAGTTTTCAGTAAGGATTGCATCTCAACATAAAGAAAACAAAAATCTTCACAGCTAGACCAGTAAGGAATATTATGATAAATGGAGAAAATATTCAAGTTCTGAAGGATTCATTTTACTTGGATCCACAATTAACATCCATGGAAGCAATAAAGCAAACATTGTATTGAACTTGGGAAATTTGCTGCAAAAGACTTCTTTAAAATGTTAAGAAACAAAGATGTTACTTTGAAGATTAATGTGTCCCTGACTCAAGTTGAGGTGTTTTCAATCATCTCATATGCATATAAAAGCTGGACAATGAATAAGGGGGACTCGAGAAGAATTTATACCTTTGAATTATGGTGCTGGTGAAGAATAAATACCATGGACCTTCAAAAGAACAAACAAATCTCTCCTGGAGAAAGTAAAGCTGGAATGTTCCTTGGAAGTGAGAATGGCCAGATTTCATCTCACCTACTTAAGCCATGTTGTCAGAAGAGACTATGCCTTGGAGAAGGATATTGTGCTTGGTAAAGTGAGGTTCAGCAGAAAAGGAGAAAGGGCTCAATATGATGGACTCACACAGTGGCTGCAATGATTGGCTCAAGTACAGCAAGGTTTATGATATGGTGCAGGACCGGGCAGGGTTTTGTTCTGTTGTACACAGGGTTGCTATGAATCAGAGCCAACTCAATGGCACCTAACAACCACAAGAATGTAGATTCCATGGGCTAGTATTCTGAGGTAGATCTCCAGGCCTACCTATTATTATTTGAAATACCTGTAGCATAGCTTCTAGCATCACAGCAACAGACAAGCCACCAAAGTATGACAAACTGGCAACTAGGTTGTGGTAATTAATATAGTTTGTGTTATAGGATTCTAATTTCTAAATTCTTGCTTTGTTTTGTTTTATTTGAAAAGCCAATTGTGTCAGCCTTATTTATTTAAAAGTGTACCTTTTCCTTCCCTGATTTTAATGTCATTTTGCCTTGTTTTTGAATATGCTAATTTATGAGTTGTTTCTGGTATGCTATTTTATTCAATTATCTCATGTTTCTACTTCAAATCATTACCACACTCTTTTAATTATCATTATTACTTTAGATAAGACATTGTCTTAACTCTAATGTGAATCCAAAATCATTGTTCTTCTTCAACATTGCCTTGAGTAATCTTGACCCTTTATTCATCAGTTATTATTGTAACATCATTTTTTGAAGAAAAAAAAAAATATATATATATATATATGGATGTTGACTAAATTGTAATTCACATCCAGATGAATGGAAGACTTATTGTTTTCTTTGTGATATTGCATCTTCTCAACAATAAAAGTTGTGTAATGTGTAATACCCCTGGTAATGTATCTAATGTACTTATTTATTAAAGTCCTTCAATGCTTCATGAAAGTCTTTCATGCTTAGGGAAATAAAATATTTCTGATAGGAACTCTCAGCAAAATAGGGAGAAAAAGGAAAATCTTCAACATAATAAACGGCACATATGCAAAGCCAATGGCCAACATTATTGTTAATGGAGAATCACTCAAAACATTCCCCTTGTGAATGGGAACCAGACAAGGATGCCCTCCATCACCACTTCTGTTTAACATTGTATTGGAAGTCCTAGCCAGGGCAATAAGGCAATAAAGAGAAATAAAAGGCATCCAAATTGACAAATAAGAAGTAAATCTATCTCTATTTGCAGATGACAGGATCCTATACCGAGAAAACCCAAGAGATTCAGGGGGAGAAAAAAAAAAAATACTGCAATTAATGGAAAGTTTCAGCGAAGTGGAAAGATGCAAGGTCAACATACAAAAAATCAGTTGAATTCCTCTACATCAACAAAGAGGTTTCTGAAAAGGAAATAAAGAAAATAATACCATTTACAACAGTTATCAAAAAGATAAAATATTTAGGAATAAATCTGACCAGAGACACAAAAGACCTATACAATGTAAACTACAAAACACTACAGCAAGAAACTAAAAGGGATCTACATAAAAAGAACGTGTTCATGGATAGGTAGACTGAATATTGTGAAAATGTCAATATTACCCAAAGCAATCTATACATTCAATGCAATAAAATCAAGCTACTGTGAAAACTTTTTAAGAATATGGAAAAACCAATTATTAATTTAATATGGAAAGGAAAGAGACCCTGGATAAGCAAAGGACTGATGAAGAAGAAAAATCAAAGTGGGAAGTGTCACACTCCAAGATCTGAAAACCTACTATACAACCACAGTAGTTAAAACAGCATGGTATAGGTACAATGATAGAAAGATAGACCAATGAAACAGAATAGAAAACCCAGTATAGGTCCATCCATTTATGGACATCTGATATTTGACAAAGGACCAAAACCTATTAAATGGGGAAGACAAATTGGTGCTGACAAATTGGATATCCACTTGCAGAAAAGCGAAACAAGGTACATACCTCACCCCATACACAAAAACAAACTTAAGTTGGATCAAAGACTTAAACATAAAACCCAAAACTATAAAGTACATCAAAGATAAAATAGGGGCAAATCTAGGGACCTTAATTTACAGCATAAGTAAACTATCAACCATAAACAAAAATGCACAGGCAGTAGAAGAGAACCTAGATGACTGGGATCTTTTAAAAATTAAACACTTGTGTGCATTAAGAGATGTCTCAAAAGGGTATAAAGAGAACCTACAGATTAGGAAAAAAATATTTCACTATGACATATATGACAAAGGACTTATCTCCAAAATTTATAGAAAACTTTAATACCTCAACACCAAAAAGACAAACAATCTAGTTCCAAAATGGGCAAGAGACATGAACAAACACTTCACTAAAGATGACATACTGTTGGCCAACAAACAAACGCATGAGGAAAAGCTCACGATCATTATGCATTAGAGAGATGCAAGTCAAAACAACAATGGGATATCATCTCACCCCAGCAATAATAACAAAGTTCAACAGGACCCAAAATAACAGATGCTGACAAAGCTGCAGAGAGATTGGAACTCTCATACACTGCTGGTGGGACTGCAAAATGTTACAACCATTGTGGAAAATGGTATGGGGTTTACTTAAAAAAAACTGAAAATAGAAATACCATTTGATCCAGCAATTCCATTACTAGGAATATATCCTAAATAAGTGAGAGACAAGACAAGAGCAGACATATGCACACCCATGCTCATTACAGCACAATTCACTATAGCAGAGATGGAAACAACCTAAATTCTCATCAACAGATGAATGGATAACTAAATGATGGTACATTCACACAATAGAATACATTAAAGAATAGTGAAGAATACATGGATCATCTCACAATGTGGATGAATTTGGAGGACACTATGCTGAGTGAAATAAGTTAATCACAGAAGGACAAATATTGTATGAGCCAATTATTGTAAAAAGTCAAGGAAAGGCTTACTGAGGAAAGGAAATTCACTTTGTTGGTTACCAGCGATGGGACAGACGGGGAAGGAAAATTTCAGACTAGTTGGGCAGCCCATATTGATTTTGGTGAGGAGAGACATGGTATGGAAAGTGTCTGTGAACAACATGGTGACATTTGAGAAAGGAAGACACTGAAACATGAACATAAAATATAGACAACAGAGTTAAATAACAGTATATGCACAATACTGCATTACCACTGACACCAAACTCCAGGTTACAGAGAAATGCACAGACAAATGAAAAGATCATGTGGGGATCAGCAAACAGGAATATACCCTAGACCACAGATAGATTTCGCTGGAGATAATCTTACATATGCTTTTGTGCTACTAAATTAGCCACATATACTACATAAGCAACAGAAGACAGAGTTGGAGTTACCTCTCAGAGACAACCAAACACCTTGTGAGAGAGAATCACTGGTCCTGCCAACTGAAGACCATAGTTTTGGGGGACACCAAGCTAAACTGGCACAACATAGTACATAAAAATATTGTTTCATAACCTACTTTTGTGAGTAGCAACTGGGATCTTAAAAGCTTTTGAGCAGCCATCTAAGATGCAACTATTGGTCTCCTCTCATCTGAAGCAAAGAGGAGTGAAGAAACTCAAAGGCATCTGGAGACAATTACTCAAAGGAAACCCCAAGACCAGAAAAACTAGGTACTGATCAGTTACCAATGACAACCACTTAGAAAGGATCAAAACCAGATATCATGGATAGAGTGGGAGGAAAAATGTGGAATAAAATTCACAAAACACAAATTGACTAAAATTACTGGTCAGACAAATTGGTGGAGCCTGCATGGCTATGGCCCTGGGTTATCCTTAGGGCCTAGAATTGGACTGACTCCCAAAGATTGGCTCTTAGCCCAAGAGTAGAAAAACCTATATGTGCAACACCTATTCCCAGGTGATGCATCCGCCTACTCCAGGGAGATAATCCCCTTAAAGCAAACAGCCATGGGACACCAGAGGGGCAGCATTCACATAGAGTTTAAGCTGGACAGACAGGAGTGCATGGTTAAGAAGCGTACAGGGGAGATCAATTCCAAGATGGCAGAATAGGCAGAAAGTCTGCACAGACCCTCTTCAACAAAGAAAAGGGAAAACAATTAACACAGACACAGAAGATAATCCTGGACCCCTGAACCTTGAAGGGAAGGATATAGAAGTGGACCAAACCCCAACTAGCAGAAGAATTTGCATGAAAATACCAAAAAAAGAGACATACAGACCTGCGATCTGGCAGTGATCCTGAGCGATCATAACGGCACAGATGGCTTGGAGATTCCCGAGTGGTGATAGGACCTAAGAATTAACCTGAAAATCAGCCCTGCTATCCAGGGACTGCATGGAGGACTTCTATGGTGGCTGTAGAGTAGAAGGGAAGCAGCGATGAAGAGGAGGACGGGCTGAGCTGTGGACTTTAGCTGGTCTGGAGGGCATCACCATTTTGAATGTTTACAAGTGGCTTGATCACTTTGGATATTTAAAGAGACAGTGCTCTACCAGATTCCAGGGGCTTAAGAATAGATTCTGCTTTCCAGTAACCCCGAGGACACTCCAGACCTGCAAGACTGAAAAATTGTGACATTCCTCTTGTTACTCTTATATCCCACACCTTCTTGGTGAATGGAGGTACGGCCACACCCGCCCTCCCACCCACCTTCTGGGTCTGCAGGAACTCCGTCCCAGTCTGTGTGCCCGAACAGAGCCTGGATATGCTGCCCTGTCCTCTGCCAACTTTTTATCTTTATTTTTTTCTTTTTCTCTTTCTTTTTTCTGATGTTTAGTTTGCTTGTATTTGTCTGTTTTAAAACTACTATTATTAATAATACTTCTGTCCTTTTAACTATTCTTCCCCTCCCAGGTCCTAGTTTACACC
>NW_006922292.1:658259-659248 GCF_000298275.1 Orycteropus afer afer
TTTGCATTTTTCCCATTTTTTTCTTCATTATTCGCCCTCTATACCTTTTTTATCTTAGTGCCCTATCCCCAGATAGTGCAGGTTTTCTTATTTATTTTTTCTTCTTTTCTCCCTTTTTTCTTTTTGGGTTACTGTGCTTGTGTGACTACATGGTGTATTTTTTGTCCATGTGCTTTTAGTTTTTTGATGGTTATTCAATTGTAATTTTTGTCTAACTGAGTGGAAAACAGCAACAGTCTGGTAAGATACAAGTACACACACACACCTCCTGCAACTTCATTTACTGAGCAAGACCCACCACATCCTTCTCTACCAAAGGGCCAATGATAAAAAACCACCAAGAAGAGCCTGAATCACCTCTGGCTGCTCTTTACAAACAGTTAACAGACATCTTAATACAATACCACAATGACTCAGAGACAACAGATCATCACAGTCCACACAAAGAAGCAAGATTAAGTGGTAGAGACAAGGGAGCAGGATACAGATCCAGAACACAACTCTGAGGAAGAAGCAGCATTGGAACTCTCCAATAAGGGATTAAAAAGTATTATATGAGGGTATCTTCAAAGGATTGAGAGAAAGACCAAAGAAAACACAGAAAAAAAAACCTAGAAGAATTTTGGAAGAAAATACAAGAATAAAATGACAAAATAAATGAAATATTAGAAATAATTTTAAATCTACAGATAGAAATCCAGAAGCTTAATACTAAACTGTTAGAAATAGATAACACATTGGAAGGGCAAAGGGGTAGAATTGATGCAATGGAAGACAGAATTAATGAGATTGAAGACAAATAACTGAATATTTGTTTGGAAAGGGATCAATCAGAAAAAAAAAAAAGAAATAAAAAATAAAATAAAGAAAACCTAAGGTTCATGTGTGATACCATGAAAAGGAATAATCTACATGTCACTAGAATTCCAGAATAGGAAGAGAAAAATAAAACCACTGAGAACTTCCCTGACACGATGAAAGAGGAGAAT
>NW_006922292.1:661224-661779 GCF_000298275.1 Orycteropus afer afer
AACAATTAGAAAAAGAACAGCAAGAAAAGCCCACAGTCACCAGAAGAAAGGAAATAATCAAGATTCCAGCAGAAATCAATGAAACAGAAAATAGAAGGACAATAAAAAAACTCAACAGGACCAGAAGTTGGTTTTTTGAAAAGATCAATAAAATTGGCAAACCACTGTCAAATTTAACTAAGGAAAAGAGGGAGAGAATACAAATAAAACAAATAAGAAATGAAATGGCTGACATTCGAACAGTAGTAACTGAAATAAAAAAGGATAATATCAGAATACTATGAAGAACTAGACTCCAACAAATTTGGAAATTTGGAAGAAATGGACAAATTTCTAGAAAAAATAACTTATTTAAACTAACACAGACTGATGTGGAAAAGTTGAACAGGTGCATCACAGAAGAAGACATTGAACAGGTCATCAAAAATTTACCAACTAAAAAATTCCTTGCCCAGATGGTTTCACTGGAGAATTCTACCAAACACTCAGAGAAGTACCAATCCTACTCAAACGATTCCAAAACATAGAAAAGGATAGAATCCTCCCTAACTCATT
>NW_006922292.1:662454-670729 GCF_000298275.1 Orycteropus afer afer
CTGGAAGTCCTAGCCAGGGCCATAAGGCAAGAAAGGGAAATCAAAGGCATCCAAATTGGTAAGGAAGAAGTCAAACTATCCATATTTGCTGATGATATGATGCTGCCTAATGCATTTGACTGCTAACCAGAAGTCTGGCGGTTCAAACCCATCAGACACTCCTCAGAAGGAAGGTTGGGCAATCTACTTCCATAGTGATACTGCCTCAGAAACCCAAGGAGGGGTCACTATGAGTTGGGTCTGACTCGATAGCAAACAACAACAATACCTAGAAAACCCAAGAGAGTTAGTCAAAAATCTATTGGAACTAATTGAGAGATTTAACATTGTGGCAGGATATAAGATCAACATCCAAAAATCAGTTGGATTCCTCTACACCAGCCAAGAGATTGTTGAAGAAGGAATAAGGAATTCAATACTGTTTACAATAGCTACCAAGAAAATAAAATACTTGAGAATAACTCTTACCAGGGACACAAAAGACCTGTACAAAGAAAACTATAAAAACTACTTCAAGAAACCATAAGAGATGTACCATTTGTGTGTAAATGGAAGAACATCTCATGCTTATGGATAGGAAGATTGAACATTGTGAAAATGTCAATTCTACCCAAAGCAATCTATACATTCAATGTAATCCCAATCCAGAACCCATCAACATTCTTTAGGGATATGGAAAAAACAAATATTAACTTTATATAGAAAGGAAAGAGACCTCGGATAAGCAAAGCACTATTTGAAGAAGAACAAAGTAGGAGGTCTCACAGTGCCAGATCTCAAAACCTACTATACAGCCACAGTAGTCAAAACTGCCTGGTATTGGTTTAATGACAGATACATAAACCAGTGGAACAGAATTGAGAACCCAGAAATAGATCCATCGACCTATGGTCAGCTGATCTTTGACAAAGGCCCAAAATGGGGAAGAGAATGTTTGTTTAATAAATGGTGCTGGCAAAACTGGAGACCCTTTTGCAGAAAAATGAAACAAGATTTGTGCCTCCCACCATACACAAACATGAATTCCAGATGGATCAAAGACTTAAATGTGATACCCAAAACTATAGAGTTCCTCAAGGAAAATCTAGGGGAAAATTTAGGGGCCCTAATATATGGCATAAATAGACTATTAAGCATAACTCAAAATGCATGAACAGCAGAAGAGAAACCAGATGATTGAGACCTTCTAAAAATTAAATTTTATGTGCTTCCAAAGACTTCTCCAAAAGAGTCAAAAGAGAACCAACAGATTGGGGAAAAATATTTGGTAATAGCATATCTGATAAGGGACTTATCTCTAGAATTTATAGAAAACTCCAACACCTCAATAACAAAAAGGCAAACAATCCAATTATAAATGGGCAGAAGACATGAATAGACACTTCAGCAAGGAGGATATTCAAGTGGCCAACAAATATATGAAGAAATGCTCATGATCATTATCTATTAGAGAGATGCAAATCAAACAACACAACTATGAGATGCCATCTTGCTCCAATACTAATAGCAAAGTTCAACAAGATAAAAAATAACAAATGCTGGTAAGGTTGTGGAGAGATCGGGACTCTCATACACTGCTGGTGGGACTGTAAAATGGTACAACCATTTTGGAAAGCAGTGTGGCAATTCCTTCAAAAGCTGGAATTAGAAATACCATTTGATCCTGCTATTCCAATACTAGATATACACCCTAAAGTGAGAGCCATGACAAGAACAGATATATGCACACCTATGTTCATTGCAGCACTATATACAATAGCCAAAAGATGGAAATAACCTAGGTGTCCATCAACTGAGGAATGGATAACCAAAGTATGGTACATACACATAACGGAATACTATGCAATGCTAAAGAATAATGTAAAATCTGCAAAACACCACATAACATGGATAAACTTGGAGGACATTATGCTGAGTGTAATAAGTCAATCAGAAAAGGACAAATATTGTGTTAGTCCGTTATTGTAAAAGTTAAGGAAAGGTTTATCTGTAGAAGGAAATTTTCTTTTTTGGTTACTGGGGGTGGGAGGGGAGGGAATGTAACGCTGTTAGGTAGATAGAAATAAGTATTGATCTGGGTGAAGAGAAGGGCAATGTACCAAATCTGTGTGACCAATATGATAGCTCTGAAGATGAGAAAGACATAGAGAGGTACATGGGAGGTACAAACAACAAATATGAACATTTTGTACATATAGCACTGTGTTGTCAATGAAGGCAAACATGAGTATATGGGTGGAAAGGTGGGTGGACAGGCTGTACAATTAGGTATGTCTATGAAATGGGGAATGTACCCAAGAACATACATAGAGTTGCAGACAATGCTCCTATAAGTTCATGTGAATGATAAGAATTCTTAGGTGTATAGTGGAGCTGACAAGGGGCAAGTTTATAATCACTGCTTGGTCACAGCCAGCTTCCCAGAGGGACCGAGTAATTGAACCTGTGGGCTCAGGACCATAGTCACAGAAGACATCAATCTCATTTGGCATAACATACTACACAAAACATTGTTCTACCTCCTACTGTGGCAAGTAGTAACTGGGATCATAAAAGCTTGCAAGATTCCATCTAGGTACAACAATGGGTTTCTCCTCGTCCAGAGCAAAGAAGAATGAAGGAAACCAAAAATTCATGGAAACAATTAGTCCTAGCAACTGGTACACCATCTGATCTGCAGCCTATACAGCTATGAGACCAGCAGAACTAGATGATGCCTGGCTACTCCTGTCAACTACTTGGAAGAGGATCTATGTAGGAGATCCTGGCTAGAGTGGGAGAAAAATGTGGAACAAAACTCAAAAGCATTTGAAAAAAAAAAGGGGGGGCAGGTTTGCTAGTTCTATAGAGCCTGGTGGAACCACTGAGACTATGGCCCTTAGCTATCTTTCAGGTCTGGAATTGAACCCACACCTGTGGCTTCCAGCCAAACAATAGAAAGGCATATGAGTTGAACATTTCCCTTAGGTTGATACACTCCTTGGAGAGAACAATCATGGGAGAAAGAAGGTCTGCTTATGCACAGGGAGACACTTCAGGGGGCAGGAGTGCATGGAGGGATGGACACAGGGAAGAGGTAACTATCAGGAGGAGGTACGAGGGGTGATGTTGTATTGTGGTAAATTGTGGTGAAATGTCATGAGACAAAGTGTATGTGAACTGCTGTATGGAAAGTGTATTTGCTCTGTTAATTTTCACTGAAATCATGATTAAAAAAAAAAAAAAAAGACACAGGGAAGTGGTAGCCACAGGGAAGGGAGGAGAGGAGACTTTGTTATGGCTAGTGATGGTAATTGGGATGTGAAATCAAATGTACATGAACTGTTGAATGTAAAACAAATTTTGCTCTTTAAATTTACACCCAATGCACAATAAAATTGTGAAAGATTCTATTGGCAAAATATTGAATGATGCAGGAATCATCAAAGTGGATGGAAGGCATACACAGAATAACTGTACCAAAAAGGATTGGTTGATGATCATCCATTTCAGGAGATGGCATACAATCATAAACCAATGGTACTGAAGGAAGAACTTGAAACTGCACTGAAGGAATTGGTGAAGAACAAGGATCCAGGAATTGATGGAATACCCAATGAGATGTTTCAACAAACATATGCCCCACTGGAGGCACTCACTCAGCTGTGCCAATAGATTTGGAAGTCAGCTACCTGGCCAACTGACTGGAAGCGATCTATATATATATATATATATATATATATATATATATATACACCCATTCCAAAGAAAGTTGATCCCACAGAATGTGGAAATTATTGAACAATATCATTAATATCGCACAGAAGTAAAAACTTACTGAGGATATTTCAAAAATGGTTGCAGCAGTATATTGACAGAAAGCTTCCAGAAATGCAAGCTGGATTCAGAAGAGGATGTGGAACAGAGATATCATTGCTGATGTCAGATGGATCTTAGCTGAAAGCAAAGAATACCAGAAAGATGTTTATTTATGTTTATTGACTATGCAAAGGTATTTGATTGTGTGGATCTTAACAAATCGTGGATGACAGTGAGAAGAATAGGAATTCTGGAATACCCGATTATACTCATAAGGGAACTGTACATAGATCAGAAGGCTGTCATTTGAACAGAACAAGAGATACTGCATGGTTCAAAACCAAGAAGGGAGTGCATCAAGGTTGTGTCCTTTCACCATACTTATTCAACTTGTATGGTGAGCAAATAATTCAATAAACCAGATTATATCAAGAACGTGGCATCAGGATTGGAGGAAGACTCATTAACAACCTGCAATATGTAAATGACACAACTTTGCTTGCTGAAAGTGAAGATGATTTGAAACACTTACTGATGAAGATCAAAGACTACAGTCTGCAATATGGATTACATCTCAACATAAAGAAAACAAAAATCCTTTCAACCAGCCCAACAAACAGCTTCATGGTGGATGAAGAAAAGATTTAAGTGGTCAATGATTTTGTATTACTTGAATCTATAACCAACACCAATGGAAGCAGCAGTCAAGACATCAGATGACATATTGCATTGGGCTAATCTGCTGCAAAAGACCTCTTTCAAGTGCTGAAGAACAAAGACGTCTCCTTGAAGACTGAGAATCTAACCCAAGCCATGGTATCTTCAACCAACTTTTATGCATATGAGAGCTGAACAACAAATAAGGAAGATCAAAGAAATGTTGATGCTTTTGAGCTGTGGTGTTGGAGAAGAATGCTAAAAGCACTAACAAATCTGTCGTGGAAGAAATGCAGTCAGAATGCTCCTTGGAAGAGAGAATGGCCAGATTTTGTATCACCTACTTCGGTTACATTGTCAGAAGGTACCATTCCCTGGAGAAAGGTATCATGTTTGGTAAAGTGGAGGGTCAATGAACAAGGGGAAGGCCCTCAACGAGATGGATAAACACAGTGGTTGCAATGATGGGCTCAGGTATAGCAAGGATCATGAGGCTGGCACAAGACCAGGCATTGTTTCATTCTGCTGTGCATAGAATAACCATGAGTCAGAGACAATTCAATGACACCTAACAACATAACAACAACAGCAAAATAAAATTAAAAAAAGAAAAATAAAATATTTCTGATATGGGTATATTTTTATCATACATTTAGTGGATATATGAATATTATTGATTTTCGAATTACAACCTTCTGTTCAGCAACATTGTTAAGGTAAAGTCGCATATTTCCTATGTATACAACAAACCATCTTTAAAAAAATGTATTTCTTTCTGTTTGAGCTGTATACCACATATTTGTATTTTTTGTTGTATTTGTTCTTTAGTATTTCTAGTACAACATTTCATTATAGGAGTGAAAGTATGTTTAATTTACTCTTTTAACCTAAAGAAAATTATTGTATAGTTTCATCATTATATATTGTTTTCTGCATCTTGATATATGTATGTTATATTATACCCACACATCATGTACCGAAATGGTTATATTACAAAGATCAGGCCATTATTTGAAAACTGGCATTATATAAAACATGGAGTGTGACCACATCAGACCACAGAATGTAGGATAACTATATCATTACATAATTGCCAAATTGCATCATTACATAAGTGCCATTACATCATGGCCCAGCCAAGCTAACACATAACCTTAACTTTAACAGAGAGTGATACTCTCACCTAGCACCTCAGAGTTTGTTTTCGCCCGATGTAAGTTGTTAATGCACAAAATAGAAAGTAGATATTATTACTATTGTCATAAATGTAAATTGCCAGATAACATTATAGCATATAAGGAAACAGTAGGTGTAATAGTATTTCTAGTTCTCTAAGAGGATATGTGTAAATATGTGATAAATTCCATAAGATATTGTTACTGTATCTCTTGTACTATTAAATGGGTTTTTCATAATTAAGCTATAAGTATACTGATTTGCTAGAGATTTCACACTTTTATGATAAATACTACTTGATAAATGAATATGTTAAAATATTCTTGCTGTATTTGCTTGTTAATTTCTTATCTGTAATATTTGTTTATCAATTTTAATTGAAATTATTCCATTTTATATTTTATATTTTTCTCAAGGGCTTAGATATCAAAGTTATAATGGCATAATAAAATGAATAAAGGAGCTTTTGTGCTTTTCCATTACCTGAAATATTTTGTGTGGCAGAGAGTATATCGGGAAATTGGATCATACATAAAAACAGAGTGATTATAAATCGATTCAGCTTCCCTGTTTCTTAATGAATAAATTGTGGAAATTTATGCTCTTCTAGAATATTATCTATTCACATCTTGAATGCAATAGCTTTCATTGCTTTACGGTATTTTACCGTGACTTTAAAAGTCCATTTGATTTGTAATAATATTTTTCACATTCTCAATAATGAACATTTATGTTTTTTTTTTTCCATATCTTTTACACTACTAACACATATTTAATTACTTTTAGTTTTATCCAAAACCTGGCATTCATTTTAATCTTTAATTTTTTTATTCTATTAATTTATATATTTTTATTTTATATCATCAAATTTATTTGTCTTTGATTGTTTTCCTAACCTTGTAAGTTGAATTGTGGATCAGTTATTATTATTTTTTATTTTCTATTAATTTTTTTATACACAACTTTTTTTTTTTAATTGTGATTTGGGTGAAGATTTACAGAACAAATTCACTTTCCATACAACAGTTCACATATACTTTGTCTCATGTCACTGACCACAGTTTAGCACAATGCAACAGCTCCCCTCCCACTTCCTCCCCATAATTACCTCTTCCCAGTGTCCATCCTTCCATACACTGCTGCCCCCTGAGCTGTCCCCCTGTGCATAAGCACCCCTTCTTTCTCCCATGATTGTTCTCTCCAAGGAGTGTATCTACTTAAGGTAAATGTTCAACTCATATGCCTATATTCTGTTTGGCTGGAAACCACAGGTGTGGGTTCAATTCCAGACCTGAAGGGCAGCTAGGGGCCATAATCTCAGTGGTTGCACCAGGCTCTATCGGACCAGCAAAACTGGTCCCCACTTTTTTTTTTTTTCCTCCAAATGATTTTGAGTTTTTTTCCACATTGTTCTCCATCTCTATCAAGGATCTCTTACGTAGATCCCCTTCCAAGTGGATGGCAGTTGTAACTGGGCACCATCTAGTTCTTCTGGTCTCATAGTTGCATAGGCTGCAGATAGGATGGTGTACCAGTTGCTAGCACTAATTGTTTCCATGAATTTTGGTTTTCTTCATTCTTTTTTGCCCTGGATGAGGAGAGACCTATCATTGCATCTAGATGGCACCTTGCTAGCTTTTAAGATCTCAGTTGCTACTCGCCAAAGTATTTGGAAAAATGCATTGTATAGTATGTTATGCCAATTGAGATAATGTCCCCTGTGACTATGGTCCCAAGCCTGAAGGTTCAACTCCTCGGTCCCTCTGGGTAGCTGGCTGGACCAAGCAGTGACCACAACCTTGCCCCTCTCAGCTCTACTATATACCTGGGAATTCTGATCATTCACATAAACTTATAGGACCATTGTCTGCCAACCCTATATATGTTCTTGGATACACTCCCCATTTCATAGACATACCTAATTGTTTAGCCTGCCCACCCATCTATCCATCCAAATACCCATGTTTGCCTTCACTGACAATGAAGTACTGTATGTGCAAAAGGGTTTAGATTTGTTGTCTGTACCTCACATGTACCTCTCTATGTCTTTCTCACTCTCAATGGTGCCATATTGGTTACTCACATTTGGTACATTGCCCTTCTTTTACCCAAATCACTACTGACCTATATCTACCTAACAGGATTCCCTCCCCTCCCCTCACACCCCTGGAAACCAACAAAGAACATTTTCTTCTATAGACAAACCTTTCCTTCACTTTTACAACAATGGACGAATACTATCTTTGTCCTTTTGTGACGGCTTATTTCACTCAGCATAATGTCCTCCAAGTTCATCCACGTAATGAGGTGATTTACAGATTCAACATTATTCTTCAGCATTGCATAGTATTCCAGTGTGTGTATGTACCATAGTTTGGATACCTATTCCTCAGTGGATGGACATCTAGGTTGTGTCCATCTTTTAGCTATTGTAAATAGTGCTGTGATGAACATGGGTGTGCATATATCTGTTCTTGTCATGGCTCTCACTTCCTTAGGGTATATACCTAGTAATGAAATGGCTGGGTCGGATGGTATTTCTAATTCCAACTTTTGAAGGAATCGCCATACTGCTTTCCACAATGGTTGTATCACTTTACAGTCCTACCAGCAGTGTATGAGAGTTCCAAACTCTCCACAACCG
>NW_006922292.1:672769-674281 GCF_000298275.1 Orycteropus afer afer
TTTTTCCAACCTTTGATTTTTAATCTATTTTTGTCTTTATCTCTCAGGTGTGTCTCTTATAGACAGCATATTGATGGGTTGTGTTTTCTTATCCAATCTGCAACTCTCCATCTCTTGAGTGATGTGTTTAATCCATTAAAATTCAGGGTAATTATTGATAAGTTTGAATTTGTTGCTGTCATTTTGTTATGTGTTTTTTCATGGTTTCTTTGTTCCATATTATTTTCGGTGCTGAAATCATTACATTTATGAATCATGTCATCATTTCCTTTGTTGCGGTTGTTTTAGTATGTGCTGAATATTTGTGCTTGTCCTCTTTTTTATTGTGATGTGAAGGTTTATCATTTTTCCTTGAGGTTACCATATGATTTATAATCGTATCCCCAAGTTTGGAATGGTCCATTCTATCTTGCAACTTTCTTAAGTTCCTCACCCTTTAGAAGTTCTGTAGCTACACAGTCTTTTCCCTCTTTTTGTTTGTAGCAGTCCTCATTTGCCAATTTATGTTTCTGGTTCCCTGTTTACAATCTTGTAAGCTCATTTTATTTTGGATATGTCCACAGCTGTAGTTTCTGGGTTGTATCATCTTGTGTATTAATAGTTGGTTGTTATTTGCTATTTTTGGTTCTTTGTTCAAAGGACTCCCTTTAGCATCTCTTGTAAGGTTGGTCTGATTTTAACAAACTCCCTTAGTTTCTGCTTCTCTGAAAATCTCCTAATTTCATCATCATATTTGAGGGACAATTTTGCTGATTATATATTATTCTTGGTTGAAAATTTTTCTCTTTTGTGGTTTTATGTATACCATCCTATTGCCTTCTCACTTGCCTGGTTTCTGCTGTGAAATCAGAGATTATTCTTACTGACTGTCCTTTGTAGGTAACTTTTTGTTTTTCCTGTGCTGCTTTCAGAATTTTGTCTTTGTCTTTGGTTTTGATGATTTTGATGATGATGTGCCTTGGTGATTTTCTTTTCAGGTCTATCCTGTTTGGGGTTTGTTGGACTTCTTGAATGGATATATTCTCATCTTTCATCATTTCAGGGAAGTTCTCCTCCAGCAAACCTTGGACAATTTTCTCACTGGTTTTGTTTTTCTCTTCCTGTTCAGGAATTCCAATGGCACATAAGTTATTCCTTTTGTTGGTATCCCACATGAACCTAAGGCTTTCTTCATTTTTGTTTTGGATTTTTTTTTTTTTTCTGATTGATCCTTTTCCAAAGAAGTATTCAGGTATTTTTCTTCAATCTCCTTAATTTTGTCTTCCATCGCATCAATTCTTCTTTGCCTTTCCAACGTGTTATCTATTTCTGACAATTTAGTATTCATCTTCTGGATTTCCATCTTTAAATTTAGAATCATTTCTAATTTTTCATTTATTTTGTCATTTTGTTCTTGTATTTTCTTCCAAAATTCTTCTAAGTTTTTTTCTGTGTTTTCTTTGGCTTGTCTTTCAATCCTTTCAAGATACCTAAAGATAATTCTTTTGAATTCCTTATCAGAGAGTTCCAATG
>NW_006922292.1:675157-715086 GCF_000298275.1 Orycteropus afer afer
TCTGAGCATACAGACTGTGATGGAGTTCCTGTGGGCCCAAAAGGTAGTTGGGACTGGGGGATGGCCACACCTCAGTTCACCAAGCGGGTGTGGGGTATAAGAGTAACAAGAGGAGCATTGTACCTTTTCAGTCTTGCAGGTCCGGAGTGTCTTTGGGTTTGCTGGAAAGCAGAACGTGTTCTCAAGCCCCAGAAATCTGCAACAGCGCTGTCTCTTTAAGTATCCAAAATAGTTAAGCCACTTTTTAAACCTTCAAAATGGCGGTGTCCTCTGGACTGGCAAAAGTCCACAGCTCAGCTCGCCTTTCTCTTCACCTTCTCTGTTTGTTCCTCAGCCACAATGCACACTCCACCATGCAGTCTCTGGCTAGCTGGATGATTTTTAGGTTAATTCTTAGGTCCTACCAGCACTTGGGAATCTCCAAGCTGTCTGTGCCATCAAGGTAGCTCAGGATCGCTGCCAGACCACAGCTCTGTATGTCTCCTTTTTTGGTATTTTCATGCAAATTCTTCTGCTAGTTGGGGTTTAGTCCACTTCTATATCCTTACCTTCAAGGCTCAAGGATCCAAGATTATCTTTTGTGTCTGTGTTAATTGGTTTCCCTTTTCTTTGTTGAAGAGGGTCTGTGCAGTCTTTCTGCCTAGTCCACCATATTGCCAGTCTCTTATACACAACCTTTTATGAACGTTGAAATATATACACACATATATGCATATTTCTCATGGTCAACCTACATATTTATTTTCTTTTGAATGGCTGATTTATACTCTCAAATATTTGGTATTTTATCTTTTTTTATCTCACTTTTATTGTTTCTAATTTTATTATATTATTCTCAGAAGAAATATGTTTACTTATTTTGTTTTACTTTACATTTGGGCTCATAATCTGTAGTTTTTATGTGATTTTCTGTTGTTGGTGGTAAATATGGCTTATGTGTTTGAAAGGAAAATGTACCCTTTATCAAATTCAGATTGCTAATAAAACCAAACCAAACCAAAACAAACAAACAAACAAAAAAAACCTCTCCTTGGGTTTCCAAGGCAGTATCTCTACCGAAGTAGATTGCCCAACCTTCCTTCCGAGAAGTGACTGGTGTGTTTGAACTGCCAGCCTCTGGTTAGCAGTCAAGTGCCTTAGGCACTGTGCAACCAGAGCTCCTAAATCATGTTTAGTTTCATTTATTTTCTGTTCTTATTATATCCATTCATAAATACATCTTAAAAAAATGTTTCATATTAATGAATTTGTAGATTCCTCCTTGTAATTTTGTTGACTTTTATTTTATGAATTTTAATACAATAGTGTACACTTGAAATGATTTATTTTTTGTGATAATTTTAATTTTTATCATTGTTTAATGAATTTTTTATTGCAAATAATTTTCTTGCCTACATTATTTTGACAATTCTTCTAGTTAGTATGGGCTTGATAAAATTTAATTTTCCTTTCAGTTTTCATTTATATTTTTACTGTGTCTTTTGTAAACAGTATACAGTGAAATTATTCCTCTTCAATCTGAGATTTTCTTTGTCTTCAATAAACATCTGTCTGTTTACTAGGATACCTGGAATTACCTAATGTTCAAAACCAGTAATGTTAAGGAAGTGTCAGATTTAGTCAGTTGACATGTATTTTTATTGATTATATCTCTGTTTTCATGTATAATCTCTTTTTTTTAGTTAATGAAGTTGTCTTTGCTTTCAGTTTGTTTTGAAGTTTTATATAATTTCCTCTTGTTTTAATGTAAACCTTAAATTTTAACATTATTTGACAAAAGAAATGTAAATTTAATGAATGGTTCTGTATTTTTTCAAGAATAAAACAGCTATTATTTCATCTACCTTCTTTATTATGTTTGTTAATTATTTTCTCTCATAATATATGAATGCCCTAATTTAATTATCAACCCTTAGGTAGTTTTACCTATGTATTTTATAATTTGACATCTTATTATATTTTTGCACTTCAATCTTACCATTTGCGTTCAGCTTTCTTTCTTAAGTATATCCTTTTGCAGTTTTTTAAAGAAATCTTATATGAGTGATAAATTCTGACAACTTTTGTGTTGCTAAAAATGTTTTCTTTTTCATATACATGAGAATGATAATCTACCAGTGTATAATTCTCTATAATGGCATTGTTTCCTTCAGCACAGAGTTTTAATATATTTTTTCCAAACAATGGAAAAGTATCCCATCAGTTTAATTTCAAACCAAAAAAAAAAAACACTCATAGCTGCCGAGTCGATTCCAACTCACAGCAACATCTCCTTGGGTTTCTGAGGTAGTACCTGGTAGCATAGTGCCCAATGCACTTGACTGCTAACCAGAAGCCTGACACTTCAAAATGCCAGCCACTCCTCAGAAGGAAGATGGGACAATCTACTTCTGTAGTGATACTGCCTCGGCAACCCAAGGAGGGGTCATTATGAGTCAGGTCCCACTCCACAGCACATAACAACAACAACATCTCTACGGAAGTAGATTGCCCAGTCTTCCTACCAAGGAGTGGCTTGTGGGTTTGAACCATCAGACTTCTAAGGGACAGACAGTAAATATTTTAAGCTTTGCAAATGTATGATCTCTCTCACAACTTCTAAATCGTGTCTATGTAATGGGAATTAACCACAGACAATACTTAAACAAATTAGTATGACTGTTACAATTCTTTATTTATACAAACTGTCAGCAAGTTTGTTGAGCTGTTTGATTTTTTCGTTTATTATTTGCCTTTTGCATTACTGACCATTAAGATTTTTTTGTATACAGAGTGAGAAACATTGTATGATTGAGAAGGGAGCAGGGGATCAGTAAGAACCAATCCCTTAAGAAGAACACAGAGAATATAGATAAGTGGCCAACAATCATATTCCAGATATCATGATGGCACTGATGATATCTGAGTGGGTGAGAGTGGGCATAGTTGTTGATGACCAAAAGTTTGTTGGAATGAGTTAAATTTCAGTAAGTGATAGAGTTGGAATTTTCCATGAGTCGGTAACTTGTTTTCTGTTCTGATACTATTTTATCTAAGACAAGAAAATATAGATAATATCTCTTAGAGCTCTGGTAGCATAGTGCCTAAGGCACTGGACTGCTAACCAGAAGGCTGGCGGTTCAAACCCACCAGCCACTCCTTGGAAGGAAGGTTGGGCAATCTATTTCCATAGTGATACCGCCTAGGAAACCCAAGGAGGGGTCGCTATGAGTCGGGACCAACTCCACGGCACATAACAACGACAACATCCCTTAGAAGTTTGGGAGGGAGGATATAATGGCTAAAAAATAATTAATTGCCTCAGTTTAAATTTGAATTGTCTAAATATAAAAACAGAACTACAATTATAATAATAGTTTCTAGCATCAGATACACAAAAATCTTAACAGTAGTAGTATCAAACAACAGTTTTTTTTAAGTTTCTACTTCTGGCTTTAGCTTAAATATTGCACTTATTACTTTTTTTTTTTTTTTCTGGTTAGAGATATAATTGCTTCTGATAGTGATATGTATCTTAATATGTACCTAGGTTCATACAATATAATCTCTTTTCAAGGGTATAATTCTACTTTACAGATTCTTTATTCTTTCTTTATGTGTAGTAGAGGCAATATGGCATAATTGTAAGCATCACTATTTCAGAATCAGAAGAGTTATATGTGAACCCTAATTCATCATTTGAGTGCCATTCATTTATCTACTCATTAATTAATAAATCTTATGGCCTAGTGAAATTTACAGTCCAAATTAAGAGATAAGCAAAAGTTACAATTCCAATTGGCATTTCAGGACATCACCTGAAAAGACTGTCTAAGCAGGATCTGGTTTCATGTCACTGGGTTTAGAGATCTGTCTGTTAAATCTTCAGTAAACATCTGTCTGTTTACTAAAGTACCTGGAATTACCTTATGATCAAAACCAGTAATGTTAAGAAAGTAATAAAATCTGTCCGTGATTTTAATATAAATTTGATTGCCAATGTTTAAGGAAATTAATGCTATATGTTTGCAAGTTGATAGTTTAAAGTCAAATTACCCAAATTAATGCATGATTCAACAGCAGCACATGTACCGTTTAGGCATTTGAGTACATAGTTTAATACATTATTTCATGAAATATTAATATTGTGACATTAATTTAAATTGATTTAGATGCACACACTTTCATAGGGGCAAAATTTTAAATGTTATTACCAAACCATCATACATTGCTCTACACAGAGCTGTTATAGGAATGGAGCTCATTTGGATCTTATTTAACATCTTCATTAATGAACTGTAGCAGGGAGTCAACAAGAGATAAATGATATTCTGAGAAAATAATAAATCAGTAAATACAGCTAGTGATCAGGGATGCATAGTACAAAATGTCTTTCATTATTAAAATACAAAATGAGTCAACTTGTAGAAGGGCACAGGGTACATTGAGTTGAAAAGATACAAGAAGATATAAACAAAACATCTAAAAGCAAATGTAATCTCTAATCCCTAGCTTTATCAACTGTCATGTGAAAGTAAAAAAAAAAAGGTTATAACAAGTCTCTACACCACTAAAACAAGGTGAAAGTTGTATTAGAAAGCATATGTTTATAGGTGTGTGGGAGCTCTGGTGGCATAGTGCCTAAGGAATTTGACTGCTAACCAGAAGGCTGGTGGCTCAAACCCACCAGCCACTCCTCAGAAGGAAGATGGTGCAATCTACTTCTGTAGTAATACTGCCTCGGAAACCCAAGGAGGAGTCGCTATGAGACAAATCTGACTTGACAGCAGTGAGTGAGTTTATAGGTGTGTAATCCTGTAATATATCTGTTTTTCTGAAGCTTTATCCCACATTGTCATAACATTGTCTATTTTCTTAGGGAATGAATATTGTCATTAAGTTTAAGCCATCAGTGGAATCTTTCTCACAACAGAATAGAACAAATAAAAAGTAGTTCTGTTCTTACCTGGCTTTACTTAGATGTTTTATCTGATGAGAGTTTTGTTAACTAGCAGAATCTCCTTCAGTCTCAGTAGTTATCATGTTTAAACTAAATTGCTCTTGCATAGCACCCATAGAGGGGGAACTTCAAACTTCAATTTGCCGTGTGCACTTACACACACACACACACACACACACACATACTCCTCTCAGATGGAGTAAGCCAGTTTCAGTCAAGTCAACTCTGACTCAGGGTGACCTCATGTGTGTCAGAGTAGAACTGTGCTCCATAGGGTTTTCAATGATTGTTCAGAAGTAGATTGCTAGACCTTTCAAGGAAGCATTGGGTGAACTTGTAGTTCTCACCTTCTAGTTTAGCGCATTTGACTGCTAACCAGAAGGCTGGTGGTTCAAACCCACCAGCCATTCCTTGGAAGGAAGGCTGGGCAATCTACTTCTATAGTGATACCACCTCAGAAACCCAAGGAAGGGTCACTGTGTCTTTTTTTTTTTTTTTTTTGTCGGGTCTGACTCGACGGCACATATCAACAATAACAACAAGTTAGCACTTAGGAACATAAGGAAATTATTATTAATAGGTAAGGTTCAAGAAAACTAATAAAATAAATATCATGTAGGTGAATTTTGAAAAAAAAAGTTATAAATAAATTTTGGAACAAACAACATGTGTCTCTTTCTTCAGGTTTTTAAATCTTCAATCAGCTAGCTAGGTGAAGGGGGCTGCTGATCTCACAGCCTTGACCTAAGGAAACCTAGTTATCAGCTTCTGGGCATTAGATCCCTGTTGCTGTCCTGGTCCTTCTGCTTTTGTTATTATACTTTTCACTGTCTAGCATACTCAGGGTCTGTACTTTTTTGTTTGTTTGTTTGTTTGTTACAGTGTCAAGGTTTAGGGTTCAAATGCAAGGAAGCAAAGCCAATGTTTGTGTCTATGTTTGGATCCAAGTTCTAGGCCATCTTTTGCTTAAACAATTAAAAAAGAAAAGAAAAGAAAAATCTGTGTAGTCTATAGTGTTTGTAATAGGGATTTGGACATTCATTCTACATCTCAGAAGTCATTGGGCCCTTGGTGTATATTTCTTTGGAGAATTCTTTGAGAAAAGAAGCTTTTTGAAGACATGATTAAGGTGTCTTACAGCCTTTAGATAAAGTATCACCTTAATCTCATTTCATCTTTCTGGAGTCAGCTTCTTCCCTTTCAAAAGTGTTTTATGTTTAAGCATTCAGATTTCAGATGACTAAGATGTTTAAATTTTGTTAGAAGATGTATATGCTGTTCTATAATGTAAATGATCATGGCAGATTTTTTATGAGCAGATTTTATCACTGCATGCTTGTGACAAATAAACAGCAAATGTTCGTAAAGCCAATTCAGTTAATCAGTGTGTGTAGATATGCCATAGGATTTCAGCAATTTCAAAAATAGCAAAGCTTTTTTTTTTTTTCCCCTTCATGGCCTTTCATTCTTCAGTAAAGTATTCAGAAAGGAAAGTGCACAAATTAAACAATGATGAATTGCATTACACAGTGAGCATACCATGTAATAATCATCTTAGTCAAGAAATACAACACATCAGACCATGTGAAGTTTCCCATAGCACTACTCCTTCCCGTCCTCAAATTAAATTAAATTCTAACACCATTGATTATTTTGCTATTTTTTAATTTAATAGTAACAAAAACATATGTAAAATTGTTTTGCTTAATACTATGTTTGGAACTTTGATCCATGTTTTGCATGAAACACTTGATTTGCTCATTGTAATTGCTTTATAATGTTTTATTGTATGGATAGGCTACAATTTGTTGACATTTTAATAGGGATGGGATTTAATTGTTTCAAATTTTGGGCTATTATAACTAAGGCAGCTATGAACATTTCTATATGTATCTTTTGATATCCATATGTGTACACTTATTTTGACTTTATACCACATTGTGGCATTATTGGGTCATATGTAAAGCATATGATCAACTTTAATACATATTGCCAAATGGCTTTTCAAAGTGATTTTATTAATATACACAATCACCAGAAATATATAGGGTTCCACTGCTCCCTGTTCTTAGATATATTTGATACTCTTAATCCTTCTAATTTTTGCCATTCTTATGGTTATGAAGTGGTATCAAATTGTGGTTTTACATAATGCTTTTGTGAATTTTAGTCAGCTTAAAGTGATTGACCATTGTTCACTTGTAATTCTTTTTGTGAAGTGCCTGCTCAAGTCTTGTGCTCATTTCTAAATTCTTGACACAATTCTGTGGTAATTGCTACATTTCTGTAGTCCATCGTTTTCCTCTTCACTTTCTAAATTGCATGTTGATGAACAGAAATTTCTAAATTTAAAGAGCTCACAAACTTATCCTAGATATCAATTATTTTGCCATGGCTGATGTTTTTGTTTAGGTTAGTTCTGTTTAAAATCTCTTAAGCTAACATTTCATGATGATAGTCTCTTACATTATCTTCTTTACCCATCATCTTTATATGTAGATCATTGATCCATCTGTGATTGATATTTTGTTCTGGTATAAGATAGGAGTTAATTTTCAATGTATTTTCTATTTTAATATATAACATTAAAAATAATATCATGTTATCTCTATTCTGCCATGTCATAGTTGTCATAAATGGAGTCTGTTTAGGTATGTGTTATTTTTGGATTGTATTTATTTCATTGCCATGTTTTATAGAGCTGATTATTGGTAATTCTTCATATTTATTTTTGGGCCAACATTCCACTTTGTTAATTATTATTTAAAAAAAAAGAAAAAAAAACAGACTCACTGCCATCAAGTTGTTGATAGTTGTGGAGTAATTCTCAATTTTTTGTTCTTCATGAGAGTCTGAACTATTCTTGGCCTTCTGAATTTCCAGATACATTTAGAATCACCCTTTCAGTTTCCATAAATATAAAATTTCTGAGATTTTTTATTAGTGTAATATTTTACCTTTAAATATTTTTTAAAAATTATTATTTCTATTTACTCCTCCTTACTCCATACTCTGTACTCTGTATTTTCAATCTATACAGTTCTAGAACTAACTAATTAATTGCACAGAGATTGATTGAGCACTTGGTGTATATCAAGGGTCCACTTCAGAAAATGAGTTCACAGTTTTGAATAGACAATATTGTTTCATAAAACGTAAAGCCTATATATAGTGTTGGCAATATTTCCATAAGAAGCAACCACATGAATGGGAGGAATTAAGGGAAAAAAATAACTTATTTCTCTTTGATTTAGTACTTTTGTAAATATTTTATCTGGAGAAAATTTCATAACCTCTCTGAAATCTACAATTTCTCCAACTTACTAAAAAGTCAAAAATCACTACAGTATTTCCAAATTTTCATATTGCTTTCTTACTGAGTTGTATTCAAATCAATTTAACATTTGTTTAAATGACATCTAATTTAAAAATAAAAGATTGGACAATGCAATCTTGTGGTAGGTGACCTGGTGCACAAACCAGTCATTGTGTTGCCTAGCTTTATCACTATTACCGGTTTTGTTACTAGCATTCTACTTCCTCGACTATCAGTGATTTAGACTCTAAACTTTATTATCACCAGGAATTAATTCATCTTCATTTTTTGAACTATAAGATCCCATTGCTGAGCCCAGCTTATAATGTTCAATTTCCTGCCTTTGTTTCATTTTTGTCCTCATTCTCCAGTTATCCCATCAGATTGTTTCCATTATCCTGAGATCTCAGTTCCCTCAGCATTTATTTTTATTCCATAACCTGCATAAATGATGAGTTTCACCAATTTAATTGTGTCCTCCGTTTGTATTTTATAATACCCTTTATCCTTGAAGCCCACCAGATATACATGACCCACGATAACCTAACAATATTTTATCTATTTTGTTGCTGTCTCTTTTTGCTGCTCTTCATAGACTGCTGTTGACATATCAGTGATTACTAACCCCATCATGATTCATGCTAGGCAGCTTCAGCCAGGTCTTACTGACACTTGGGAATTCATTTTTACATTTCGAACTGACTCATTATGTCAGCAGTTGTTCAAAATATTCTCCACAGTTTTCATATCCACAATCAACTACACCTCATACTCCCAGGAGAAGGCACTAGTTTCTATCCAATTCTGCATATAGATTATGTATCTGGCATCTATACGATGCTTCTAAATTAAAAATTTAATCATATCAATGTCTATCTCCATTATCTAGCTCCAAATTATTTTCCCAATCTAATCTCTATTAATACTCATGGATTCTATTTTTATTTATTTTAAACTTCTTTAGTTACTCAAATTAGTCATGCTTTCTCATATCTCTTTGCCTTTAGACTCTCTCTTTTTCTTCCACATACTTTAAGATTTAGGTCAAATATTGCCTTCTCTTCAAATTCTACCCTAAACTGACTTAAACACAACTCCAGATAGTTTTGTTCCAAAAATACCTTGAACATGTTTCTATTACACTTGTCATTAATATAGTATAAGGACCTTGAGGGCCAAGGAGAGTTTGCATTTCATGTCTTTTTTTTTTTTTTTTAAGCAATCCACACTGTGTAATATATAATAAACTCTCAGATTTTTACTGAATATGTAAAAATAATTATATTTTCTGAATTTTACTGAAAAATGCCTTAAATTTTCTTGATAATTTTACCTAAACCTTATTCCTTTTATTTTCTCATTCTTTGCTTTCTCATTCTCTCTTTCTCTTTTCATATCTTGTTTTTAACCTCTTTCCTTTTGATGTACCACTTCCTTTATCATTGTCTTGTTATGTAAATGAAAGATCTCTACTTATATTCATCTTTACCCAAAAAAAACATACCCGTTGTTGTCTAGTCAATTCCAACTCATAGTAATCCTATAGTACCAAGTAGAATTGTTCCATGGGGTTTACAAGAAGGTAACCTTTAGGGAAGTAAACTATAATATCTTTCTCCCATGGAGTTGCTATTGGGTTTGAACCACTGACCTTTTTGTTTACAACTGAACACTTAACCACTGTACCATCAGGGCTCCTTATTTTCAGGTTTAAAGCCCTGAAATTAATTTTAACTCAATATTCTCCCCCTCTTCATGGGCTAAAACCATATCAATTTACTTTATAAACTTAGTCTAACCATATTTTTATCTCCATCTCATATTTTATATGAGTATATAAGTATGTGTGTATATATATATGTATATATATGTATATATATGTATGTGTGTGTGTATCACACACACCACTTTTTTTTTTTTCCTTAACTGTGTATCCAGGCCAAACAACCTTTTATCTTTTTTCTCTTCATAGATATTTTCCCAAAAATTCTCAACTCTACCCTGTATGTCTTCACCATTAATTGTGCAATAATAAACTGATGACAACTTTGCTTAAGAAATTCTAATAAAATTGCTTTACTTCTTTTTATGTCCAAAATCTACACTCAATCACCATCCACCGTGCTCTGTATAAATGGACTGTGGAAATCCAGAGAATCCTTAGCTAAACAGAGCTGCTGGTCATTCTTTCACACTAACTTTTTCTTCCACGGCCTACATATATCATTCTTTGGTTTCATCACCTGGTGACCATATCACCTTGGATGACTTACAAGCAATCAAAATTAAAGTACATATTATATCTTTTGGGTCATGAGGAAAAAAAAAAAAAAAAACACTTTAGATTTTAAGCCTTTTTTATCAAAAGAGTTGAGGTGCCTTTGCCTCTGAATTAGCATTGTAGAGGAAATGACTGAATTTCTTAAGAATGTTTCACAGACTTACAGATCGCATTCATAATCTTCACTGCTATGGAACCCATCCTTTCAAATATACAAACATGTGTAAAAGAACATTTGAAATGGGGACCAGAGCCCAGTAAAATTAATAGATGCATCTTTTTTTTTTTTGATGTTTTTAATTATGACTTGAATGAAAGTTTACAGAGTAAATTTGTTTGCCATTCAACAATTCATACACATTTCCCACTTCCTTCCAGTGTTTCCCATTTCCATTCACACTTCTTTCCTACCCTTGCCTACCTTCTGACCTTTATCTCTGGCATGAGGTGTTCTTTTGGTGTTACTGTGCACCTTATAGGCCTGTTTATTGCTTGGATGAATTTGAGCTGTGAGGGTGAGTTCAGTTCCATACTATAAAGTTAAGGCCACAGTTTCAGGGGTTTTAATAATCCCTATCTGACCAATTTTTTTACAGTTTTTAATTTTATTCCACATTTTTCTCTTACACTATCAGGGTCTTCTATTGTGATCCATTTCAAAGCAGTCTGTAGTGGTGAGTGGTTCTAGTTCTTCTAGTCTCAGGGTCTAAGAGGATAAGCTTCATGTGATCCATTCGTTCTTTGGACAATTTATATCCATGTATCTTTTATTTTTTTTGCTCTTCTTTGCTTCAGACAGAGAGAAATCAACAGCTATATCTTAAGTGTCCGCTCACTGATTTTTAGGACTTCAATCTCTGCTCACTACAGTTGGATGCAGAACTTTTTTTTTTTTTTGTAAACTATATTATTGAGATAGCTGTCCCCTGATACTATGACCATAGACCCCTAGGCTCAATGACTTACTACCTCAATGTATTAACTTATGGCTAAGAAGTTTTCATAACTTTGTCTCTTGATTGCTCTACTACATACATGAACATTTTTACAGCACAGACAAATATGTATTGTGGGTGTAGTCCTGTTTGCTTATCCATAACTATTAAGCTTCCTGTATGCCTATGTATCCACTCATGGATTATTGTTTGCGACTGCTAAAATTGCATGATTGTTTATGAAATAGTATTTACCCTTACTATATAACTCATATGTATCTCTCCTTTTCTTTCTTTACTTTAGTGATATTGTGCTGATCGTCCACTTATTGCATATTGCCTTTGCCTTTACCAAAATTAATATGTGTCTATTATCTAGTTAGGGATTTTCTCTCCCATGCCCTTCTGCCCCTGGTAACCATTAAAGTATATCTCTTTCTATGTATAAAACTTTCTTTGACTTTTTATTATATTGGTCTCATGCAATATTTGTCCTTTTGTGCTTGAAATATTTCACTCAGCCTAGTAATGCCCTTCAGGTTCCACAATGTTATGAAGTTTTTGTGGATTCTTCATTATTCTCTACAATGTAAAGTTTTCTATTGTATGTATGTACCATAGGTTGTTTATTTGCTCATCCATTGATGAGGACTTAGATGTTCCTATCTCATTGTTGTTGTGAGTAATGCTGCATGAACATGGGTCTGAATATATCTATTCATCCTCTACCTTTTATTGCTTTAGGACACTACCTAGTAGTGGGATTTGTGCATTAAATGGAATTTCTAATTCCAAAGTTTAAGGAAGTACTATTGCATTTTTCACAGTGGTTTTACCATTTTACAGTCCCAATTTCTCCACACCCTCACCATCACTTGCTGTTTTCTATCTCATTGAAATTTGCTAGTAATTCTGTGTGAGATGATATCTCATTGTTGTTTTCATTTTTAACTCTTTAATTGCTAATAATCATCAGCATTTTCTCATGTATTTGTTAGCCCTTGAATGTCTTCTTTAGTAAAGTGTCTGGTCATGACCTCTCCCTATTTTTTAATTGGGTTGTTTAATGTTTTGTTATTGAGTTTTTGAAGTTTTCTATACATTTTAGAGATCAATCTTTTGTCATGTATGTCATTACCAAATATTTTGTTTCCTTATCTATATGTTTTCTTTTTAATCTTTTGAAGAAGTCTTTTAATGTGATTAATTATTTAACTTTTAGGAAATCTCAGTTGTCTAGTGTTAACTTTTGCTGTTTTTGTCTTTTTGGTTATGTTTGATAGTCTATTTATGACATAAATTAGAACCTGTAAGTTTGCACCTAAAGATCTCTCATGGCATAATGGTTTAGGCATGCAGTTGCTAATCAAGAGGTTGGCTGTTTGAACCCACCAGTCATGCCAAAGGAGAAATATGAGGAAGTCTGCTTCTGTAAAGATTACAACCAGGGAACACTGTTAGACAGGCAGAGATAAGTACTGATTTGGGTGAAGAGAAGGAAAATGTATCAAATGTGAGTGATTGTCATGGTGGCATTGAGGAAGAGGAGGACATAGAGAGGTACATGGGAGGTATAGACAACAAAGATGAACCATTTTGCACATACAGTACTGCGTTGTGAGTGAAGGCAAACATGGGTATTCGAGTGGATAGTTCAGTGGACAGGCTGAACTATTAGGTATGTCTATGAAGCAGGGAGTGCACCCAAGACCATGTATAGGGTTGGCAGAAAAGGGTCCTATAAGTGTATTTGTATGATCTGTGAGAATTCCCAGGTGTATAGTAGAGCTGACAAGGGACAAGGTTGTAGTCACTTCTTAGTCAGAGCCAGCAACCCAGAAGGACCGAGGAGTTGAACCTGTGGGATCCGGACCATAGTCACATGGGATATCAAGCTCAATTGGCATAACAAACTACACAAAACATTGTTCCACCTCCTACTTGGGCGAGTAGCGACTGAGATCTTAAAAGCTTGCAAGCAGCCATCTAGATGCAATGATGGGACTCTCCTTGTCAGAATAAAGAAGAAAGAAGAAAACCAAAGATTCATGGAAACAATTAGTCCTAGTGACTGGTACACCATGCGATCCTCAGCCTATACAACTATGAGACCAGAAGAACTAGATGATGCCCAGCTACCACTGTCAACCATTTGGAGAAGAATCTATGTAGGAGATCCTGGATAAGGAGAACAATGTGGAACAAAACTCAAAATCATTTGGGGGAAAAAAAGAGGGGGGACCAGATTTGCTGGTCTGATAGAGCCTGGTGGAACCACTGAGACTATGGCCCCTAGCTGCCCTTCAGGTCTGGAAATGAACCCATATCTGTGGCTTCCATCCAAACAAAAGGCAGGCATATGAGCTTAACATTTACCTGAGGTAGATATACTCCTTGGAGAGAACAATCATGGGAGAAAGAAGTGCTGTTAACACTCAGGGAGACAGCTCAGGGGGAAGGAGTCCACAGAGGGATGGACACAGGAAAGAAGTAACTATCAAGAGGAATTGGGAGGGAGCTATTGAATTGGGGTAAATTGTAGTCAATATCATGAGACAAAGTGAATGTGAATGGCTGTATGGAAAGTGAATTTGCTCTGTAAATGTTCACCAAAATCACAATTAAAAAAAAAAAAAGATTTACAATCTTAAAAACCATATTAGGCAGTTCTACTCTGTTCTGGGAGCTCTGATAGCATAGTGTCTAAGGAACTTGAGTGCTAACCAGAAAGCTGGTGGTTCAAATTCACCGGCCACTCCTCAGAAGGAAGGTTCGGCAATCTACTTCCTTAGTGATACTGCCTCAGAAACCCAAGGAGGGGTCACTATGAGTCAGTATGACTCGACGGTGCATAACAACAACAACAATGCTCTGTTCTATAATTGGCTTCGCATTAGAACTGTCTGAAAGGAAGGGGATTTTGTAAGTTTGCCCCCATTTTATCTTTGATGGTCTTTATACAACAGAAGAGTTAAAAGAACAGCTGGAGACAACAAAGTCAATTATTATAATGAAATTTGAAAAGACCTGAAGTTAGAAAATCAAAAGGAAAGAACACACTCTTTATTTCTCAAATTGAAAGAACTGAAGAAAAAAATTCAAATCTCAAGTTGCAATATCGAAAGTTTCTATGGACAAAATATTGAATGATGCAGGGAACATCAAAAGATCATGGAAGGAATACACAGAGTCACTGTACCAAAAAGAATTGATTGATGTTTATCCATTTCAGGAGGTGGCATATGATCAACAACCAATGATTTTGAAGGAGGAAGTTGAAGATGTACTGAAGGAAAACATGAAAAACATGGCTCCAGGAACTGATGGAATACCCATTGAGACATTTCAACAAATGGTTGCTGGGCTGGAGACACTTGCTTGCCTATGCCAAGAAATTTGGAAGACAGCTACCTGGCTAATTGACTGGAAGAGATCAATATGTGTACCCAAAGAAAGATGATCCCACAGACTATAGAAATTATCAAATCTTATCATTAATATCACACACAAGTAAAATTTTGCTGAAGATAAATCAAAAACCATTGCAACAATATATTGACAGGCAACTGCCAGAAATGTAAGCTTGATTCAGAAGAGGATGTAGAATGAGCAATATCATTGATCATGTCAGATCTGTCTTGGCTGAAAACAAAGAACCAGAAAGATGTTTACTTGTGTTTTATTAGCTATGCAAAAACATTTGACTGTGTGGATCATAACAAATCATAAACAACATTTCAAAGAATGAGAATTCCAGAACACTTAATTGTACTCATGAAGAACCTGTACCAGCAGGCTCTTGTTTGAACATAACAAAGGGATACTTCATGGTTTAAAATCAGGAAGAGAGTATATCAGGGTTGTATGCTTTCACCACACCTATTTAATCTGTACACTGAGCAAATAATCAGAGAAGCTGGACTATATGAAGAAGAACATGACATCAGGATTGGAAGAAGAGTCATTAACAGCCTGTAATGTGCAGATGACACAATCTTCCTTGCCGAAAGTGAAGATGACTTGAAACACTTACTGATGAAAATTAAAGACTACCAGTCTGAAGTACGGATTACATCTCAACATAAAGAAATTGAAAATCCTCACAACTATATTTGAAGTTGTCAAAGATTTCTTATTACCTGGTTCCACAATCAACACCAATGGAAGTATCAGTCAAGAAATCAGAAGACATATTGCACTGGATAAATCTGCTACAAAAGAACTCTTTCAAGTGCTGAATAGCAAAGATGTCTCTTAGAAGACTAAGGTGTGCCTCACCCAAGCCATGATGTTTTCAACAGCCTCATATGCATGTGAGAACTGGACAATGAATAAGGAAGACCAAAGAAGAGTTGATGCTTTTGAGTGTTGTGTTGACAAAGAATACTTAAAGTACCATGGACTGCCAGAAGAACTAACAAATCTGTCCTGGAAGAAGTGCAGCCAGAAGGCTCCTTGGAGGTGAATGGCCAGACTTCTCACCTACTTCAGTCAAGTTGTCAGAAGGGACCATTTCCTGGAAAAGGATATCATGCTTGGTAAAGTGGAGGGTCAGCAAAAATGGGTAAGGCTCTCAACAAGGTATATTGACACAGTCTCTACAACAATAGGCTCAGGTATAGCAAGGATTGTAAGGCTGCCCCAGAACCAGGTAGTAATTTGTTTTGTTGTGCATAGGGCCACTATGGGTCAGAGCTGACTTGATGGCACCTAACAACAACAGTTTTGCATTTAGGACTATGATCCATCTTGAGTTAGTTTTTAATATATGGTATGAGATATTGATATTGTTTCATTTTTCTCCAAATCAATGATCACTTTGCCAGCACCATTTGTTAAAGAGACTGTCTCTTCTCCAATTAATATATTTCTGCCCTTTGTCAAAGATCAGCTGCTCATAGGTGGATGGATTTACTTCTGAGTTCTTAATTCTGTTCCATTGGTTTGCATATCTGTCATTGTACCAGTACCAGATTTTTAGACTAGCATGGCTCTATAGTGTGTTTTGAGTCAAGATGTGTGAGAACTCCTATTTTGTTTTTCTTATTTAGTCATGCTTTGCTTATAAAGGGATAGTTTCCTTTCCATGTATAGTTAATGATTAGTTTTTCCATGTCCTTAAAGAATGTTAATGAAATCTGAAACAGGACTCCATTGAAACTATAGATTGCTTTGGTTTGTTGTTGTTCTTGTTGGGTGCTGTCAAATTAACCCTGACTCATAGTGACCCTATGTACAACACAACAAAACATGAGTAGTCCTGTCCCAGCCTCACAATGCTTGTTATACCAGAGCCCATTGTTTCAGCCATTGTGTCAATCTATTTTGTCAAGAGCCTTCCCCTTTTTCACTGACCCCACACTTTACCAAGCATGATATCCTTCTCCAAGGAAAGTCCCTTTTGACAATATGACCAAAGTAATTGAGATGAAGTCTGGCCATTCTTGTTTCCAAGGAGCATTCTGGATGCACTTCTTCCAGGGTAGATTTGTTCATTTTTCAGTCCATAGTATTTTGAGTATTCTTTGCCAACATCATAATTCAAAGTTGTCAACTCCTTTTCAGTCTTCCTTACTCACTGTCCAGCTTTTACATGCATATAAAACTTAAAAAAAAAAAAGGCAATTAAAAACACCATGGCTTGGGTTAGGTGAATCTCAGTCTTCAAATTGACATCACTTCTTCTTAACACTCTAAAGAGGTCTTTTGCAGCAGATTTACCCAGTATAATAAGATGTCTGATTTTTTGAATGCTGCAACGTCTGATTTTTTGACTGCTATTTCCAAGGGTTTTAATTGAGGATCCAAGTAAAATGCAATTTCTGATGATTTCAATCTTTTTACATTCCTCATGATGTTGCTTATTGATCTAGTTGTGAGGATTTTTGTTTTCTTTAAGTTGAAGTGTAATCCATACTGAAGACTTAGTTATTGATGTTCATCAGTAAGGGTTTGAAATCAACTTGGTTTTCAGCAAGCAAGATTGTATTTTCTACATATCAGAGGTTGTTAATGATTGTTCCTACAATCTTGACACCACATTCTTCTTCATATAGCCCAGCTTCTTGGATTATTTGCTCAGTGTATAGACTGAGTAAGTATGGTGAAAGGATACGACTCTGACTCATACTGTTCTTTGGTCTTCCTTATTCATTGTCCAGTTCTCACATGCATATGAGGCTGTTGAAAATACCATGGCTTGGGTGAGGCACACATTAGTCTTCAAAGAGACATCTTTCTCTTCAGCACTTGAAATAATTATTTTGTAGCAGATTTTCCCAGGGCAATATGTCTTCTGATTTCTTGACTGTTGCTTCCATTGGTGTTGATTGTGGAACCAAGTAATATGAAATCTGACAACTTCAAATATAGTTGTGAGGATTTTAATTTTCTTTGTGTTGAGGTGTAATCCATACTTCAAACTTCAGTAGCAATAGCCCCAAGTTCTACTTGAACAACAACCTCTTGGTCTACGTACATGTTCTGCATGAGCACAATTAAGTGGTCTGGAATTTCCATTCTTTCAATATTATCCATAATTTATTATGATACACACATTTAAATGTTTTTGCAAAGTCATTAGAACACAGGTAAACATCTTTCTGATATTCTTTGTTTCCAGCCAAAATCCATTTGACATTAGCAATGATATATTTTGTTCCATGTCCCATTCCAAATCCAGCTTGAATTTCTGGAAGCTCCCTGTCACTATACTGCTGCAAATGTTTTTGAATTATCTCCAGCAAAATTTTACTTGTTTGTGATTTTAATGATATTGTTCAATAATTTCCCCATTCTGTGGGAACACCTTTCTTTGGAATGGGCACAACTATGGATCTCTTCCAGTCAATTGGCCAGGTAGCTGTCTTCCAAATTCCTTGGCATAGACGAGTAGGTGCCTCTAGTGCTGCATCCATTTGTTGAAACATCTCAGTAGATATTCCATCAATCCCTGGAGCTTTGTTTTTCTCCAATTCCTTCAGTGCATCTTGGTCTTCTTTGAATACTATTGGTTCCTGATCAAATGCTACCTCCTAAAATATTTGGTCAACTCATTTTGGTTTTCCTTCTATCTTCCTTTGTTACTTCCCCCATCATTTAATATTTTACCCATAGAATCCTTCGATATTGCAACTAAGCCTTGATTTTTTTCTTTGATTCTTTCAGTTTGAGAAGTGCTGAGTATGTTCTTTTGTTTTGATTTTCTAACTCCAGGTCTTTGCACATTTCATTATAATACTTTGCTTTATCTTTGAGCTACTCTTTGAAATCTTCTCTTCAGCTCTTTTATCTCATGATTTCTTCCATTTGCTTTAGTTACTATCCATTTAAGATCAAGTTTCAGGGACTCTTCTGACATCTGTTTTGGTCTTTTCTTCCTTCCCTGTCTTTTCACTGACTGTTTTGTCTTCTTCATATGTGAAGTTCTTGATGTCATCCCACTTCTCATCTGGTCTTTCATTGTTAGTGTTTGATGCCTCCAATCAATTCTTCAGATGGTCTGAATTCAAGTGATATTTAATCAGGGTCATATGTTGGCTCTCATGGACTTGTTTTAATTTTCTTCAGCTTCAACTTGAACTTGCATATGAGCAACTGATAGTCTTTTCCAAAATCAATTCCTGACCTTGTTTCATCTGATGATCTTGAGCTGAATCCAGTTGAATTAAGACACTGACTTTTTCCATATATATAGTTGATTGGATTCCGGTGTATTCCATCTGGTTATGTTCAAGTGCATAGCTTCTGTTTATATTGTTGAAGAAAGGTATTTGCAAGGAGTAAGTCATTGATTTTGCAAAATTCTATCATGCTATCTCCTTTGTCATTTCCATTACTAAGGCCACATTTTCCAACTACCGATGATTCTTCCTTGTTTCCAACATTCACATTCCAATCACCAGTAATTATCACTACATCTTGATTACATGTTTGTTCAATTTCAGACTACAGAAATTGGTAAAAATATTCAATATCTTCATCTTGAGCTTTAGTGGTTGGGGTGTACATTTGAATAATAGTAGAATTAACTGGTCTTCCTTGTAGGCGTATGGATATTATTCTATCACTGACAGCACTGTGTATCAGGATAAATCTTGGAACATTCTTAATGATGATGACTGTGATGACATTACTCTTTAATTTGTCTTTCCCAGCATAGTTGATCATATGGTTGTCTGACTCAAAGTGGCCAAAATCCATTTCAGCTCACTAATGTGTAAGATATTGATTTTTATGCAGTCCATTTCATTTTTGGTAACTTCCAATTTTCCTACATTCATTCTTTGTACATTCCACATGCCAATTATTAATGGATGTTTGTAGCTATTTTTTTTTTCCCATTTTGAGTTATGACACCTCAATAAATGAAGGTCCCAAAAGCTTTACTACATCCTCATCATTAAGGTAGACTCTACTTTGAGGAGGCAGCCCTTCCCCAGTTGTATTTGGGCATCTTCCAACATGAGGGTCTCATCTTCTGTCACTGTGTCAGACAATGTTTCAGGGCTATTCATAAAGTTTTCCAGTAATATATCCAATAGTGTTTCACTGCTATTCATAACATTTTTCTCTGGACTTTTCCTTTTTCCCAGTATGTCTTCATCTGGAAACTCCACCAAAAGCTGTCCACCATGGGTGACCCTGATGGTATTTGAAATTCTGGTGGCATAGCCTCTAGCATCACAGCAACACAAAAGCCAGCACAGTATGATAAACAGGCAGATGAGTGGTGGTTGTTTTGAGTAGTATTGACATTTTCACAATATTAATTCTCCTTATCCATGAGCATGTTATATACATCCATTTATGTAGATCATTTTTGTTTATTTCAATAGGGTTTTGTAGTTTTATTTGTATAAGTCTGTTGTGTCACTGGTTTGTTTTATTCCTAAGTATTTCCCTTTTTGTAGCTATTGTAAATGGTGTTGTTTCTGTTATCTCTTTTCAGATTTCTCTTTGTTGGTGTGCATGATCCAACTGGTTGTTGTATATTGGTTTTGTACCTTGCCATTTTGCTTAAAGTTTCAATTAATTTCAGTAGTTTACTTGCTGAGTCTCAGGGTTTATTCTATATATAGGTTCATAACATCTGAAAATAGGGATAGTTGTACTATCTCCTTACCAATTTACATGTGTTTTATTTCTCTTGCATTTCTTATTACTCTGGCTACTACTTCCAATACATACTGAGTAGCAGTGGTGACAGAGTACATCCTTGTGTAGTTCCCATTAATAAGGGGAATGTTTTCAGTCTCTCTCCATTGAGAACAATGTTGGCCATTGGTTTTGTTTATATATCTTAAATTATGTTGAGGAATTTCCATTCTATTTCTACTTTGCTGAGAGTTTTATTATTACTATTATTATTTACAAATGGGTATTGGATTTTATTGAACTCAATTTCTACATCAGGTGATATGATAATGTGGTTGTTTTACTTTCTTGTATTTGTGTGGTGGATTATGTTGATTGTTTTTCTAATGTTGAACTACCATTGCATACCTGGTATTATTCTCACTAGGTCATGATGTATTATTATTATTATTATTTATATGTTGTTAGATTGTGTTGACTTGGATTTTGTTGAGGATTTTTGAATCTATGCTCATGACAGATATTGGTCCATAATTTTCTTTTTTTTCAGTGATGTTTTTACCTGTCTTTGGTATAAAAGTTATGCTTGCTTCATAAAATGAATTCAGTGGTATTCCACCCTTTTCTATGTTCTGGAATAGTTTGCATATGTTTGGTATCTGCTCTTCGCTTAATGTTGATAAAATTCTCCAGTGAAGAATCTAACCCAGAACTTTCTTTTTGTTGGGAGATTTTTCTATGGCCTGCTAAATGTCTTCTTTTATTATAGGTCTGTGATAATTTGGGTATGTCATGTGTTTCTAGAAATTTGTTCATTTCTTCTAGTTTTTCAAATTTGTTGTACTATGGTTCTTCACAGTATTCTATTATTATCCTATTATCCTTTTTTTATTTCCATTGGTTCTGTTATAATGTCACCCATTCCTTTTCTTGTTTGTATTGTTTGCATCTTCTCTTTCTTTTCCTTTGTTAAATTTGACAGCAGTTTGCCAATTTTGTTAATCCTTTCAAAGAACCAGTTTCTAGTCTTCTTTATTCTTTCTGTTGTTTATCTGTTTCATTTATTCCCACTCTAATCTTTATTATTTCCTATCTTCTGGAGACTGTACACTTTTTTTGCTGTTCTTTTTCTAATTATCAGAGTTTCTGGATTATGGTGTTGATTTTTATTCTTTCTTCTTTGTTGATGGGTGAGTTTATTGCTATAAATTGACTTCTGAGCACTGCTTTCGCTGTGTCTGAAAGGTTTTACTATGTTGTGTTTTAATTATTATTCGATTCTAGGAATATATATGTATATTTATATATATTTTACTTCATTCTTTGTTTCTTCTATTACTCCATACTTTTTTAAGTTGGATCCTATTCAGTTACCATGCATTTGATTTTTTTCTTCCTGATCTTTCTATTAATGATTTCTAAAGTTATAGCATAAAGAGCTCTGTTTAGCACAGTGCCTAAGGCATCTGTCTGGTAACCAGAGGTTGGTGGTTCAAACCCACCAGTGACTCCATGGAAGCAAGACTGGGCAGTGTACTTCCCTAAAGACTTACTGCCTTGGAAGCCCAATGCAGGTCACATTGAATAGGAATCTATTTGATGACAGTGGGTTTGCTTTTAGTTTTAATGTTATAGCATTGTGATCCAAGGAGATGCCTTACATTATTTTGATATTTTTTTAAACTAAAACTATTGTGCCTTGCTTTGTAGCCTAACATATGATCTATTTTAGAGAATGATCTCTATGAACTGGAAAAGAATGCGTATGGCATTTTTTGGGGTGGAGTTTTCTGTACGTGTCTATGAAGTCAAGTTGACTCATTGTGTGTTGTTGAGATCTTCTCTGTGTTTATTAGTTCCTTGCTAATTGTTCATTCTTCATCAAATGTTGTGTATTGGAGCCCCTTACTATTATTGCATGGTTGTCTATTTCTCTTTTCAATTCTATTAATCTTTGCTTTATATATTTTGGGGCTCTTTCATGAGCTGCACAACTATTTATTTTGCTTATGTCCTCATGCTGGACTGACCCTTAGTTGTTGTAAATGCCCCTCCTTGTCTTTCATGCTAGTTTTTGCCTTGAATCTATTTTATCAGCATTAATATAGCCACTGCTACTTTTTTTATTATTGTCAACCTGTTTTTTTTTTTTTTTTTTTTTTGCATGCTTTCATTTTTAGTTTATTTTTCTCTTTGTATCTAATGTAAATGTCTTGTAGGCAGCATATTGACGTGTCTTATTTTTTATAAATTTTGTCACTTTTTTTCACTTCACTGGTGTATTTAATCCATTTACCTAGCTTTGATATCAGATTTATGCTTGCTTCATAAAATGAATTCAGGGGTATTCCATCTTTTTTTTCTATGTTCTAGAATACTGAGTAAGATTAGTGTCTATTCTTTGCTGAATGTTGATAGAATTCTCCATATATTTGGTATAGTTATTGGTAAGTATGAAATTACTGGCAACTATTATTTTATGTGTTTGATATTGATGATTATTTCTCCTGTATATTTTATCTGTGCTGAATTCATTTTGCTATCAGATTTCCTTTTCCTTTGCTTTGTTGCTGTTGATTTTATGTTTACTAAATCCTTATTATTTTCTCTTTTACTAGTTTTGTTAGTAATTTTATTATTTTTCCTGTAATTTGTTTTTATTTTCCTAAGTTTAAAACAGTCTATTCTGTCTTGATATTTATAGACTTCCTCTCCAATTACAATTTCTGTAATTTATTCCTTGTTTTTGCTTTATGGTTGTTATTATTTACAGATTTATGTTTCTGGCTCCTTATTTTCAGACACACATGTTTATTTTATTTTGAGTATTATTTAACTTGGTTGGTTTCCAGATGATGTTATCATGTGTCTTAATCTTACATTGTTGTCTGACATTATTGGGTTTTTGTCCAAAGAATTCCATTTAGGATTTTTTGTAAGGTTTTCCTGATTTTTACAAATTCCCTTAATTTCCTTTTATCTAGAAATGTCCTAATTTGGTCATTCTATTGGAGGGACAGTTTTGCTGGAAATATAATTATTCGTTGGTAATTTTTTTTCCTTTCAAGATTTTAAATATTATCATTTTATTGCTTTCTTGCCTACATTGTTTCTACTGAGAAATTAGAATTTAATCTTATTTATTCTCCTTTGTAGATAACATTGCATTTTCTCAAGCTGCTTTCAATTCTTTGTAATTGTTTTTGGGAAGGTTGATTATAATATATTTTGATGACTTTCTTTTGAAGACTGTGCTGTATGAGGTTCATTGAGCTTCTTTCACAGCTATCTTTTCATCTTCCATGATATTAGGGAAGTTTTATGCTAACAAATTTTTGGCAATTCTCTCTGTGATTAAAAAAAAAATGTTTTGCTTCCTTCTGTTCTGAAATTCTGATCACACACAAATTTTTCCTCTATAGTTCCACACTATTCTTAGTCTTCATTTTTTTCTGATTTTTCCTCATACAAATTGGTGTCATGAGATTTGTCTTCTAATTTGTTGATCTGTTCTGTAAGTGATTTTATTCTATTCTTTGTCCTACTAATGTGCTATCTGTGTACAAAATGTTAGCGCAAATTTTCTGAATTTTCTGGACTTCCAATTGCTGTTTTTTTTTTTATGCGTGTATTTATTTTGTCTTTTTTCTCTTGTATTGTTTTCCTGAATTCTTCTATGGTGATTTCTGTATTTGATTTTATTTGTGGTTTCCTTCATCTCATGAAAGGCTTTATATCTAAACCTTTTGAATTTCTTGTCAGGTTTTTCTATTACCCGTTCTTCCTAAAGAAGTTTTCTTGGTTATTTATTTTGGTCATTTGCTTGCATTTGTTTGTAGATTATGGATTGCTTTGCTTCACCTTGATTTTGTGTTTTGTGTTATTTTTATATATCCAGGTGAGGGGAATAGTTGTGCTGTTTTGGTCATTAGTTGGGCTCCAATGAGGTGCTTTCCACTCATCTCCAGTGGGAATATGGGTATTGGCCTCTGTTTTCAGTCATGAAGAGCAGCTGCAGGTGGGATGAACAAATGTTGTTCATTGTCTATCATTTATCCATTGGTGGTAGATAGCAGGTGTGATATATATGGTTGACTTGTTAGGAAATAATATCCATGTCCTTCCAGATCAGGTAGACATGAAAAGGGACAAAAAGGAGGGAGAATGAGAAAAATTTGTAAAAATAGAGAACACAGGAAAGAAGGAAAAATAAAAGGAACAAGTATTAAAAATGAAAGAGAGAAAAAGAGGAAGGGAGGAAGGAAGAAAAGCAAGGGAAGGAAGGGAAGGGAGGGAAGGAAGGAAGGAAGGAAGAAAAAGAAAGGGTGGTGTGCTATTCTGAGGTGGTTGGTACATGCTGCCCAATCTGCTGGGGTATGTGCTGCTGGTTTCAGTGACAACAAGTGGCTGTTATATGATCCACAGAAGTAAATGTGTGCAGAGAAAACAGGAGCCTGGCACACAATCAGTGTATTCATGTATCCTACCTTCAGATACATCAGGGGTTGAGCATACAATCCAAATGTGTGTGTTCTCTCAAGTGTGGAGACATCAGATACCCAGCATGCAGTCACTGAATGGGCATGACTTCAAATGTGGAAGCAGCAGGTGTTCAGCAAGTGGTCATTTTCTGCATGTATCCCAACTGCAGAAGCATCAAGTGTGCTGTCTGCATATGCCCAAACCCCAAAGTGAAAGCAGTGGCTCCTGGCATGCAGTCTGAAAATTTATGCAATTCTGGCACCAGAGGCTGTGAGCATGTTTCTTTTGTTTTGTGAAAATGTGTCCCATCAATCACACAAGAGCTAAGCATGCAGAGTGTATTATACATGCACACAGTTTGCTCTGTTGTGGATGTAATGTGGTGGGTGGCTGCAGGGAGGTGGAAGTATTATGAGCAAATCTGGCAGGTGGGTAGGGGGTGGAAGGGTGTTGTTCCCTGCCATTGGACTGGTGGGTTTTTGGGGACTCACTCCTTGTTACCAGAAAGTTTGGTGGGGAAAGTAGAATGCACTTCAGTTGCCATTCACTGGAATGGGCCCAGTACACTTCTGGGTGAGTGCAGCCAATTATTTTGTTTCTACTGCAACTCAATTGGGGGAGGGAGAGCTGCTCAGAGTAGTGTCTCTAACTGTGACCTCACAGAACTTCCCCTCCACACTGACCTTCAACTCAAATAGCTAAGGTTTATTACTGTGGATGATTTCATCCCCATTTACTGATTGTCTCTTCACACTGTGATCACCCATGCCACTGGAATTCTCACACACTTTCTTGTGCTTTTCTCTCTTAGATCTATTTCATATTCTGTTCACTTTGTTTCATTTCATAATTGTTTATACAGTGTCCCTGTCATAATGAGTATTTCACAATTGTGACTTTCCTCACCCATGTATGTTGCCTTCTCTGTCTTAAAATGTTCATGCTGTGTTGGGCCACCTCTATGTCATTCTCCTTAATCACAGTGTTCTATTTCTTCTCCAATCAGTGTTTAATCTAAAATTCTTTGTTCTTTCATTTGATGCACAGATTTGCAAGATTATAAGCTGTATCTGTTTCATCTAGTTTTTAGGTCTTTGTTGTAGAAGGACTGGGCAGTGTGTCAACAACATGTCATCTTATCTCCTCCTTCAATAGATTCATCTTTCTAGAGCAAGATCCCTAGGTGGTACATATGGTTTATGCTTGACTACTAGTCTAAATATTGGCACATCAAAGCCCTCCAATGGCCTTGTAATAGAAAGCCTTGGCAATCTATGTTCATAAAGATTACAACAAAGACAACTTTATGGAGAAATTCTACTCCATAGCATGTGGTATAATCATGAGTCATAACTGACTCAATGGTAACAGGTTTGTTTTTTTCCTTTGAAAAAATCAGTGAAATAATAATTTGAGAGGAGGCTTTTCCAGGAATAAGTGGAAATAGAAAAGTCAACAAGTCATCATCGTTCTAATACTCCTTTGATCTTTCTAAAATCTATTGCTCTTGTTCACTTGCCCTGACGTTCTGTAACTTTCCTAGTCTGTTCTATGTCCTTTCTTTTACATAACTTAACATATTTCATATAGCCATTGTATACTAGATAATGTGGATGACAGAATGTCTAGGGTTCTTGTATCTGAATTGTGTATTTACATGAAAGATCTGACTTAGTTTCTCTGAGTAAGGTGGCCACTGTCAAAGACAAAAATGGCCAAGTAAGGAGACTGATCTTTGTGATAGGCTGAGTTCTCTATAGAAGCAAAACCAGTAAAGCTTATATATTTATATATGTATGTATATATATATATATATAGAGAGAGAGAGAGAGAGAGAGAGAGAGAGAGAAAGCGAGAGAGAAAGTTTTCTTGGAAAAATGGATCACATACTTGTAGAAGCTGGCAAGTCCCAAGTGCTTGGGTCAAACGTCAAGCTGGAGGTGATTTCTTCTTCATACAGCTGCAGGGGCCAATGAGCTCAAGGTTGGCAGGCAGCATAGCTGCTGTTGACTGCAATGAATGACAAATCGAAGATTTCTAAGCCAAATAGTGGATCATTCACTCACAGACAGTTGTAGGCAGCACAAGAGGATCCTGATCCACAGAAGAGTGTCTCCTTCCCATGATGTCCATAAATATATTAGAAGCAGGCCATACCCCTAGGGAAACTCTCTTTCAATGGATTGGCTGTTCAAAACATATACATCAGTTTTCATCATGGGAGTAATGCACATCACAACTGCTTACACCACTCAGAATTGTGGTCTAGCCAAGGTGACACACAACTCTAACTATCACAACCTTATTTGGGCTATTGCAGTAGACAACCCCAGATTCAATGATCAGAGTTTTAGCAGAGTGATTGTATATTAGAATTTTCTAACAATAGATACATAAATTGCAGATTGGTAAATTAGAGTTGGGGTAGTTTTGACAGCAGAGGCAGTCTCAATCAGTTTGTTGAACAATAAATGTTTTTCACTGTGGGGGACTAAAACCACCAAGACAAACAATTATAATCGTAACAAATCAATCATGAGAAAAAGAATGACAAATTAGGAGCTCTCTTTTTTCTTTTTGTCAGCAGTTTCAAGCAAAAGGAGAATGGTCTGTGATTGACCTTGTCATCACCTTTGCTCCACTGTGCCATAGACATAAATGTGAGTCATTTGTACACTAAGGGCAGTCAGGAAAGGGTAGTAGCACATATATTTTTATTTATTTATTCTTTTATGACAGGAGTTGAATGGGGAAAAATAATTCGGGATGGAAATTACCTGTACAACATGTAAACCATGACATTTATTGGACAGTGTATGCTTATGGGTTATATTGATCCCATGTATGCTTGTTGTTGTTGTTGTTGTTAGGTGCCTTCGAGTAACTTCTGACTCATAGCGACCCCATGCATAGCAGAATGAAACATCACCCAATCCCACGACAGCTAATGATCCTTGCTGTACTTTATTTAGCCCATTGTCACAGCCACTGTGTCAATCCATTTCATCAAAAGTCTTCCCTTCTTTCGTTGACCCTCCACCTTACCAAGCATGAATCTTTCTCCAGGGAACATTCTCCTCTAACAAAATGACCAAAATAGGTGAGACAAAGTCTGGCCAGCTTTGCTTCCAAGGAGCATCTCGGCTGCACTTCTTCCAGGATAGATCTGTTCTTTTGGCAGTGCATGGTACAGTCAGCATTCTTTGCCAGCACCACAACTCAAAAGCATGAACTCTTCTTCAGTCTTCCTTATTCATTGTCCAGCTTCACATACATATGAAGCGATTGGAAATATGGCCTGTGTCAAGCGCACCTTAGTCCACAAGATATCCTTGCTCCTCAGCACTTGAAAGAGTTCCTTTGCATGTATGCTTGTTGTTGTTGTTGTTGTTATTGTTTGCCGTAGAGTCGGCCCGACTCAAAGCGACCCCTCCTTGGGTTTCCGAGGCAGTACCACTATGGAAGTAGAATTGCCCAACCTTCCTTCTGAGGAGTGGCTGGTGGGTTTGAACCGCCAGACCTCTGGTGAACAGTAAGTGCCTTAGGCACTATGCTACCAGAGCTCCTACACTTAGTTATTGCAAATACTTATAGGAGAGGTTTTCTTAGGTTACCTGGAGTCACTTCCAGTACATTAGATGCATTTCTGTCCCATACTGTTTTTGAAGCCCAGGAGATAATGCATGCAAAATTACATTCCTTTGTTTACTTCTCCTGATTTATCTACTTAGAATAAAACTATTTATAATAAAAGTATTTATACTTCCCTCTGAGTAACATTATCTTCTTTCCTTGGTAATTACTTCATATAGAAGCAGTATCTCAAACCAATCCTCACTTTTTCCCATGCTAAGCCTTAATTTTCTCTCATTCCTATGTTTTGTAATGAAGTAGCTATTCTTTTAATTACCATGGCTAGAAGCTGACATTACATAATTAAATATGTTTATGTTTTTCTAATATAATCCATTCTTGATCATGGCATCTGATTTATTTTCATAAAATGGTTCAAATATTCATAATTTAATTAATTTTATATTTTAATAGCTTCCCAACTTCCAAATGTATGTTAATATACATTTAAAAATCCAAAACTAGATTTTGCATTAACTGAATATATAAAGGTTTCCAGGTGGTGCAAATTGTTTTCTCTCAACTGCTAACCTAAAGGTTAGCAGTTCAAACTTCTTAGTTGTACTCTGAAAGAAAAAGCCTGGAAATCTGCTGCAATTAATTGTACAGCCAATAAGACCCTATGGAACAGTTATACTCTGTAAAACTTGGAGTCCTCATGAGTAGGAATGGACTCAGCTGCAACTAGCAACAACAAAAGTATGTATGCCCCCAAATATCCTATAATGTTGCTATGAGTTTGAATTGACTCAATGGCAAACAACAAATAGTCTATGCTCCAATCATTTTGCAACTGCCCTCATCTAGATTTTATTAATGACCCTACAGAGAGGTAACCATAATCCTCAAGTCAAATGTCATAGATTATTTTTGCTGTTTTGGAATATTATGTAATAGAAATCATGGAGTGTACTGTTTTGTGTCTAGCATAGAAATACTTTACTCATACTCACTACCACTACTTATTTATAGATACTATTCAATTGCTGATTGTGGGAGCTCTGGTAGCATAGTGCCTAAGGCACTTGACTGCTAACCAGAAAGCTGGTGGTTCAAACCCACCAGCCACTCCTCAGAAGGAAAGTTGGACAATCTACTTCTATAGTGAAACCGCCTTGGAAACCCAAGGAGGGGTGGCTATGAGTTGGGTGTCACTCGACGGCACATAACAACAACATTGCTGATTGAAATACAATAATTTACAGTTTGTGTCTCTTGTAAATAGTGATACTATAAACATTTTTTGGTTAAGAAGCTGTTGGTGAACATACATGCACATTTTTGTTTATATATACCTACAAGTGTATTTTTACATTAGCGGTTTGCATATACACCTACTCCTCACTTATTGACTCCGTCATTATCCAACATTTCACATTTATGACAATACTACTACTACTACTACTACTAATAATAATAATAATAAACTACTATCTGACTATATTGTGCATTAACAGTGTTCCTCAGATGGTAATGAACCATGAGGTGTGAAGCAAGAGGAATGCTGTTTATGATAGTTAAGGTTATGTGTCATCTTGGCTGGACCATAATTTGGAGCAGTTGGGAAGTTAAGTAATGATGTAATCTGGCAGTTATGTCATGATATAGTAATCCTTCAATTTGTGATCTTATGCAGTCATCTGCATTTTAGCATTATGATGATTTTCACTTTGCAACCTGGTCTGAGGAATCTAACTTCTATGATAAGTGAAGAATGGGTGCAGTTAGCTTTGAAAGATAATTTCAAACAATACTATAAAGTTGTTTCAATTTCCACTCCAACCAACAGTGTTTGAAAGTTCCACAATACAGTTAGTATAACCCATCTATTTTCAATTTAGTCATTCTTTTGGGTAAACAAAGATATAATGTTTAATTCCTTTGATTACTAAAATGATTTTAAGGATCTTCCTATATATGTTCTGTCAATTTAAATAAGTTTATTATGTGAATAACATGTTTAAAGCTTTTGTACATATTCCTATTAATTTGCTTTTATTGTTCTAATTCAAGAAATGAAAACTTTGCTGTTTATAAAATATTGTTTTGCTTTTTTTTTGCCACCAATGATTGTTTCTTTCATTCTTCTTCTTCTTTTTTTTTTTTTTTTAACATGTCTGCTTTTTAAATTAAGGTCTAGTTTTACAAATAGAAAAAAAAAGTGTGCTTTTTAATGTGCAATTCAATTTTGTCAAATGTACTCATATGTAATGACCAGTACAATGAAAATATTACATAATTCTGTCTGGACATAAAATTCTAGATTGGTGATTTTTAAATATATATATTTTTTAGTAGGAATATTTCCTTCCACTCTGTTTTTACTTTCATATATTTTATGAGAAGTTTGTTGTAATTTTTGTAGTTGGTATCTACATTTCGACCTCTTTTAGTTTTAGTTTTCTGAACTTTAACTACAATATATCTAGGTTTTCAGAATGAATGCCTTTAGGCCTTGTTTTGTCTTAGTTCTCTGGAAAAACAACTTGAGAAATTTTCTCCCTAAGCTCTGATGATTTATTTTTGCTCTAGTTTTCTAACCTGGAGTGTTTGTTACTTTTGCCAGGTTTATTGACTGGGTCACCATCTGACCTTCTCTAACTTCATAAGGTGGGGAGGAGAATCAAGATCAACATCAACAATCCAAGGTTGATTCCTATGAGAGGGAGGTCAGGCATCCCATCCCCCTCAAAGCTTTTCACCAAATCTGATATCAACTGTCCCTCCTAAGACACTCTTTTCCTCTCTGTTAGGTTCAATAATCCATTGCAATGGCCACACAGAACTCACAAACATTACTCATGATTATGTGGTTTGTTAGGGAAGTAATGGAATCAGCCACAGTGATCCAGGTGAGGAGAAGGAACCCAGGCCACGCCCCAAAAGGCGAAAGGGGGGGAAGCAGGAGAAGGGAGAGTAAAAAGCCAGGGGGACTGGGACAGAGCTAGGATAAACTGAAGGGATCCAGGTGAGGGGAGGAAACCCAGGCCATGCCCCAAAGTGGCAAGGTGGGAAATCGGGGAAAGGACAGAAAAGGTGAGGGGTACCAGGACAGAGTGAGGAATCGGCCACAGGGATCCAGGAAAGGGGAGATAGGAGAGGTTTCCAACAGCTAAGGGAGAGAAAATTGTGTTTCATGTTGTCTTACTGTGGTGGACTATGTCACTATTGCTTCAAATGCAGTGGGGTGCACATGGTGCACAGGTATCAGGCCTCCTTGCAAACTGAGACAGACTAGGAAGAAGGAAGAGACCATCTACTTCGCAAAGAATTAGCCAGGTAAAACCTTATAAATAACAGAGGAACACTGATACATTACTGTGCAACATTATGAATAGTCCAGAAACATTGTCCAATACAGAGGTGGAGGATGAGTCACTTATGTTAGAATGTTCTCAGAATAGGAATGGGAAAGAGCTGTGTCATCAGAGTAAAACCAGCCTACTCATATGGATAAGGTAAAGCTTTCAAGACCTCCATTTGCTGACATGACACTACTCAGATTGAGGAGAAACAGCTGTAAACATCCATTAATAATCAGAACATGACATGTATGAAGTATGAATCTAGGCAAATTGGAAGCTGTCAAAAATGAAATGGAACACATGAAGATTGATACCCTAGGCATTACTGAGCTGAAAAGCACTGGTTTTGGCCATTTTGAATCAGACAACCATATGAACTACTATGCCTGGAATGACAGTTTGAAGAGGAATGGCATGGCATTCATCATCACAAGGAATGTTTCAAGATCTGTCCTGAGGTACAATGCTGTCAGTGATTGGATAATATCCATACGCCTACAAGGAAGACCTGATAATACAACTATTAGTCAAATTTATGCCCCAACCACTAAGGTCAAAGGTGAGGAAATTGAAGAGTTTTATCAACTTCTGTAGTCTGAAATTGACTGAACATGCAATCAGGATGTGTTAATTATCACTGGTGACTAGAATGCAAAAGTTGGAAAAAAGAAGAATCACCAGTAGTTGGAAAAATTGGCCTTCATGACAGAAATAATGCTGGAACTTGCATAGTAGAATTTTGCAAGACCAATGACTTATTCATTGTAAACACCTTTTTTCAACAACACAATGGTGGCTGTACAAGTGGACTTCACCAGATGGAACACACAGGAATCAGATTGACTACATCTGTGGCAAGAGGCTCAATATCTTCAGCCAAAACCAGGCCAGGAGCTGATTGTGAAACAGATCATCAACAGCTCATATGCACGTTCAACTTGAAGTTAAAGACAATTAAAACAATTCCATGAGAGCCAAAATATGATCTAGAACATATCCTTCCTGAATTTAGAGACCATCTAAAGAATAGATTTGATGTATTGAACACCAATGACTGAAAACCAGAAGACTTGTGGGATGACATCAAGAAAATCATCCATGAAGAAAGCAAGAGGTCACTAAAAAGTCGAGAAAAGAAGACCAAAATGGATGACAGAAGACACTCTGAAACTTGCCCTTGAGAGGAGAGCAGCTAAAGCAAATGGAAGAAATGACAAGATAAAAGAGCTGAACCGAAGATTTCAAAGAGCAGCTCGAGTAGACAAAGTCAATTACTATAATGAAATGTGCAAAGACCTGGAGTTAGAAAACCAAAAGGGAAGAACATGTTCAGCATTTCTCAAGCTGAAAGAATTGAAGAAAAACTTTAAGCCTCGAGTTGCAATATTGAAGGATTCTATGGGCAAAATACTGAATGATGCAGGAAACATCAAAAGAAGATGGCAGGAATACATAGAGTCACTGTGCCAAAAAGAACTAGTCGATCTTCATCCATTTCAGGAAGTGGCATATGATCTAGAACCAATGGTATTGAAGGAAGAAATCGAAGCTTCAATGAAGGAATTGGCAAAGAACAAGGCTCCAGGAATTGACGGAATACCCATTGAGTTATTTCAACAAGTGGATGCCCCAGTGGAGGCACTCACTCAGTTACGCCAAGAGATTTAGAAGACAGCTACATGGCCAAATGACTGGAAGAGATCCATATTTGTACCCATTCCAAAGAAAGGTGATCCTACTAAATGTGGCAATTATAGAACAATACCATTAATATCGCACACAAGTAAGATCTTACTGAAGATAATTCAAAAACGTTTGCAGCAGTATATTGACAGAGAACTTTCAGAGGTGCAAGCTGGATTCAGAAGAGGATGTGGAACAAGTGGCATCACAGTTGTAAGATGGATCTTGGCTCAAGGCAAAGAATACCAGAAAGATGTTTACTTATGTTTTGTTGACTATGCAAAGGCATCTGATTGTGTGGATCATGACAAATTACGGATTCCATTGAGAAGAATGGGAATCCCCGAACACTTGATTGTACTCATGAGGAACCTGTACATTGACCAAGAGGCTGTCTTTTGAAAAGAACAAGGGGACACTACATAGTTTAAAATCAAGAAGGGAGTGTGTCAGGGTTGTATCCTTTACCCACACTTATTCAATCTATATACTGAGCAAGCAATCCAAGAAGCTGGACTATATGTAGAAAAATATGGCATCAGGATTGGAGGAAGAATCATTAACAACCTGAGATACATTAATGATACAATTTTGCTTGCTGAAAGTGAAGATGAATCGAGGCACTTACTGACAAAGATTGAAGAACACAGTCTGCAGTATGGATTACATATCAATATAAAGAAAACAAAAATCCTCATAAGTGATCCAATAAGCAGCATCATGATAAACGGAGAGAAGATTGAGGTTGTCAAAAATTCACACTGCTTGGTTCTACAATCAATGCCAATGGAAGCAGCAGTCAGGACATTAGACAATGTGTAGCACTGGGCAGGTTGGCTGCAAAGGAACTCTTTCAAGTGCTGAGGAGCAAGGATGTCTCCTTGAGGACTAAGGTGCTCCTGACACAAGCTGTGATATTTTCATTCTCCTCGTATGCAGGTGATAGCTGATGAATGAATAAGGAAGACCGAAGAAAATTTGATGCTTTTGAGTTGTGGTGCTTGCAAAGAATGCTGAAAGTACCATCGACTGCTAAAAAAACTAACAGATCTGTCCTGGAGGAAATGTAGCTGAAATGCTCCTTGGAAGTGAGAATGGCCAGACTTTGTCACACCTACTTTGGTCACGTTGTCAGAAGGGGCCATTCCTTGGAGAAGGATGACATGCTTGGTAAGGTGGAGGGTCGACAAAAAGGGGAAGACCTTCAATGAGATGGATTGACATGGTGGCTGCAACAATGGGCTTAAGTATAACAAGGATCATGGAAATGGCATGGGATCAGGTGGTATTTTGTTCTGCTGTACATGGGGTCACTATGAGTGAGAAACGACTCGAAGGCACCTAACAACAATAACAACAGAAGGAAGTAACAACTTAATATTCAGGATCAGGAACGCTCAAGATATAGTTTTTGATCGAGATAGTCTCTATTCAGCTATGCCCAAAAGTGGGTCCCTCTCTGTCCCTTAGCTCCTCAGTTTAGCCTCTTGTTCTGCTCAGTAAAGTTTTATAAAGTGTTATTAGCCTTGCTGAAAAATGTCTAGAGGCATCCCACTCTGCCAGCAAGCCTCCTGCTTGAAAGCACTAAACTTTCTCACTCCATGAGCCAAAAGCCCACCACTCTGTCTTATGCTTGTCTATTGGTTCTGCTGCCTCTGCAGCCTCCATTTCCTGCAGCTCCTTGCCATATTTAGTGTCACAGCTCCCTGTCTCCGGGATGGAGGGAATTCAGTGTAGGGATCTCATATCCAAAGCATGAGCTCCACTCTTGGCTCTTCTTCCTTTGTGGTAGTGATATCTCCCATTTCTGCCTATGGGTTGACTCATTTTAAGTCTAGTAGATGGCAATCTACTGACCAATTCCCATGTTAGGTTTCTATATATCTTATTTCCATGGTTCCACCCACACAAGGGTGACATGAACCTCATTTACATTATTAGCAAACTGTACAATCTGCTTGGTGGGCCAAAAGCACCTTACATTTACATAGTCCCACTCAGTCATCTTGTGGTAATCACAAAGACTGTGGCCAGTGGGGCAATATTAAGTAACTCACTGGTAAAGCAACTTGGTTTGATATTTTTTGTCTAGTATTGGGCTACAACCTGTTCTATGTTTGGCATGTACCTTATAGAGATAGGTCAATAGACTACACAAATGAGGAAGTCTGTGGCCCAGCCATGCCTCCTATGCAAATGACGTATCTCTGTGTCCTAAAGAGAAAGTATTGGTCAATTCATGGTCTTGGCAGGAGGAGCAGGTCTTGAAACTGACAAAGAGTTTGCACGTATATGCAGTACCCTACAAAAGTTTTGGAGACAGAAGAAAGAAAAGAAAGAGATGAAAGAAAGCAAAAAGAAGAAGCAGAGAGAGCAAAAATGAGATGAAGCAAGGGACCTCCTAAAAGAGCTGTAACACTGCAGGTCAAAGAACTGTATGTACACTGAAGAAAGTGAAAGGCCATAAGGGACCAAGTGACAGAACCAGTGGCAACAGGGTTAGAATAGGCAAAGGCAGCAGGGACAAGAACATCCTTGCCTGAGGATGATGAGAGGAATCTGTTCTCAGAGTGCTAAGAGGAGCTCTGCATGGTTGAGAGGAACTGAGAGAACTGTCCTACACTCAAGAAGGGGGGCTCTGTCTATATGTTTCTTGATCCTGAATCTTGAGTTGTAGCCTGTTAATCTTGATCCTGAATTGTACTCTATTCCCTAATGAAGCACTTCACTCTAAGTATGGTCTATGGTTTCTATGTTACTGTTGCGATGATTATTGAACCCACAAGAGAAGTAGAGAGATCCTTGGTGGGGGATGGCTGGTATCAGCATTGGTGGATGGCTTGATGAGTAGAACTATGATTGACCTACATCTCATGGAAATTGGCTTTGGTTTTATCCTGGTGATTATTCTCCCTAAATTTAGACGGTTTCCACCAGTGTCAGATAACTCAATAAGCAAGGGGAGCACAAGTTTACCTGTGCTTACTTACTAATCTATAGTGAACACTTTCACATTTTTTTAATCACATCAAAGATTATGCTTCTAGGTATGGCTTGCATCTGTCTCTCTCCAAATTCCAAAGCGACAAAAGCATTTTTTCAAATTTACAATCTCTGACATGACCAGAGTACCCAGTAAACAAAATAAATATGGACTCATTTGTGCTTACCTTACTCATTAATGTGTAGTGAACAATTTCACTAGGATCCTGCTTTTCATCACAGATGTGAAATCTAAGTGAAATTGTACACTACAAATCAGTAAGTAAGCACAAGGATACCCATGCTTACCTTGCTTATGGCTAATCCATCTCTGTGTCTGACAATGCTATTATTACTACTAACATGCTCCCATCATTTTACACTAGGTACAGTTATTTTTGGTATTTACCCTGCTTTGTGTTTTCTGAGCTTCTTGGATCTCTGATGTCTTTTATTTATTTTAGAAAATTTTCAGCCATATATTAATTCAAATATTTCTTTTATTCTGTTCTCTGTTTTACTTCTATTATTAACATTAGTCACACCTATTTAAAGAGGTCCCCATTTATTTGAAATTTTGTTGTTTTCATTCTTTTTCTCTTTGCATTTAAATTTGAGAACTTTCTACTTGTCTCTCTTCCAGCTCATTGATTTTCTCCTTGACCATGTTCAGTCTAGTGATGAGCCCATCAAATGGATTTTTTCTTTGTTAAAGATTTCGTGTAGCGTTTCCCTTCAATTCTTTCTTAGAATTTCCATTTCTCTGTTATCTTTAGTTTTGGTATGTTCTACCTTTCCACTAGAAGTCTTACAATATTAATCATAGTAATTTATTTCAATCTTCCTGTATAATAACTTTAAAATATGTGTTGTATCTGTGTGTGGTCTTGATTTGTCTCTTCAAGACTTTTTTTCTCCCCCTTGCTTGTTGGCGTGCCTTATAATGTTGAAAATTGATATAATGTATTGGATAATGGGAACTATTTTGGAGGTGTGTGGTCTTTACTCTTTTCTGTAAATCTATATGTGTCAGAGATTCAAATTCCTCTAGTACATTTTGATTTTTGTCTCCCCTCTTTACTTTGTTGTTGTTATTATGTGCCCTCTAGTCAGACCTGACTCATAGCGACCCCTCTTTGGGTTTCTGAGGCAGTATCACCACGGAAGTAGATTTCCCCGTCTTCCTTCCGAGGAGTGGCTGGTGGGTTTGAACCGTCAGCCTTCTGGTTAGCAGTCAAGTGCCTTAGGCACTATGCTACCAGAGCTTTAGGCTTTCCTAAATACTCTTTCTCAGAGAGCATTTAAGTCTTCCAAGTCTTCCAGCTGTACTCCACTGTTACACTGAAGCTGTGGTTGGTGTGGTAATAAGGTGTGAAAGAGTGGATGCATTCTATGTTTTGATTAAATTAAAGTCTTTCTCTAGATTATGACTTCTTTATGTGTTTCTGAAGAGCTATAGCTTTTCCTCTCTCTTAGGATGGATCATCAGTCTAGAAGAGGCTGGAATGAGAGAAACGCTTTTCCACAGCTGAGATAAGGCTTTGTAGTCTTTTCTCCTGGAGAATAGGTCTTCATTATGCCCAATGCCCTGCACATATTTCTCAACGATTACTTCCCTGTTCCTGCTGCCAGAGTCAGGAAGGGATTTTTCTTGGATTCTTACTGTGAGAACTTACTCAGGCACTTTGTAGTTAAACCTACCAAAATGGAAGAATTCCCCTAACCTATTTATTGTCCTCCAGAATTTCTCACTCTTGAACTAGTGCATACACAGACTGCAACAAATTTTCAAAAGTACAGTGTTAGTGCTCCTACCAGATTATGGTTCCAGCAGCTCTAGATAGGAAGATTTTTACTGTGACAGTCTGGATTTACCTTTTTCTTCAGATTTTGGAGTGACAGCTTTCTCTATAAACTTAGTACCATGGTGAATCCAAATGAAGTTGTTGATGTTCTATTTATCTTTGTTGCTGTAAGGTTAATGGTGAATGTTTTTAGGCTCTTTATTTGTCAACTCTAAAACCAGAGTGTACCATTTTTAAAATAAAATATTTTCTAGAGTTTCTTCCTACTGTTATAACATCATAGTAGAAATATTGCTTTTATCAAACAATATAGTTTTAATTTTGATCCTTATTTTAATATTATTATAAATAAGTAGTGATACAAAGATTCATATATGCCACAAGAAAAGAAACATATATTTCTAATAGTAGATGTTCTTAACTGTATTTTTGACAATTGTTAGATTTTTATGATGAAATCTATCCTTAGTAAGACTATTTCTCTATATTACACGTAGCTTTATTTCACCAAAAAAATCAATTTGCTGTTTTAATGTTAGCACATTTTCCCCACAGCAATGACATCCTGCTGTGAAGAAGAGCTAAAAGGAATAATCTGTTTTTGTTCAGTTAAGGCCTCAAACTCTGAATCTAATTTTTTGTATGCAAAAACCCTGCTTTATGAACTGTTACTCACATCGTTACAGTGTAGTTTGTAAGGGGTGGGGGCTTAGTGAGTGATTTCTTAATTTAACGGACTTAAATTTTCCACTACAGCTGCCAAATAATTTGTGGAAATGCATTATCATTTTGTGCATGTATCCTGGGAGAGAAACAAAAGTAAAAAAGCTTTTCATTAAGCATGTGGCAAAGAAAAGTAAACATTATCTCCTGAAATGCAATTATATAATATCATCTCACTAGTGTATGGATTAATTAGCCCCAAAATATAAGACCTATTTTTATTCAAATAGGGAAAAAGTAATGAACTAATTAATAAAAAGTATAATCAAAATTGCTTGACAAAAATGTGTTGCTTCTCCCAAATTAAAAAAAAAAAAAGCAATAAATAACTATTAAGAGTTTTACTTTCTGCAAACATGGGTATATGGATGGATAGATGGGTGGACAGGCTGTATGATTAGGTGTGTCTATGAAATGGGGAGTGTATCCAACTACATATATAGGGTTGGCAGACAATGGCCCTACAAGTTTATGTGAATAATCAGAATTCCCAGGTGTATAGTAGAGCTGACAAGGGGCAAGGTTGTGGTCACTGCTTGGTCACAGCCAACTACCAAGAGGGACTGAGCAGTTGAACCTATGAGCTTGGGACCATAGTCGCAGGGGACATCAAGCTCAATTGGCATAACATACTATACGAAACATTTTTCCACCTCCTACTTTGGCGAATAGAGACTGGGATCTTAAAAGCTAGCAAACTGCCATCTAGACGCAACGATGGGTCTCTCCTCGTCCAGAGCAAATAAGAA
>NW_006922292.1:715556-723112 GCF_000298275.1 Orycteropus afer afer
ATGGGGAGGAGGTGGGAGGGGAGCTGTTGCATTATGGTAAACTGTGGTCAATGTCATGAGACAAAGTGTATGTGAACTGCTGAAAGGAAAGTGAATTTGCTCTGTAAATCTTCACCCAAATCACAATTAGAAAAAAAAAAAAAAGAAGGTTTTACCTTCTTAGTTTAAAGTATCCATAATATAGAATATTATAGCAAAAGTATTTCTAAGTTCTAAGTATATGGATGTAGGAGTTCCAAAGTTACTATAGACTGGGGGAAATAAAGGCTTAAAGCCACATGTGGTTTCCTTTGTTTTGTTTGTGTGTCTGTTTATAATGCAAAGTTCTCTGAAAAAAAAACTTGAAATTTTAAAGCTTTTCTAAGTAGGAAGATTAGTAAATTTGTACTTTATACACTTGTTTTTTACCAAGTTCATGCTGGTTTCTGAAGATATTTGCTAATGTTGTATTGTTGTTGCTATTGTTAGGTGCTGTTCAGTTGGCCCAAATTCATAGCGACTCTATGTATGACAAAGCAAAATGAAGCCTGGTCTTGTGTCAGCCTCACAATACTTGCTATACCACATCCTGTTGTTGCAGTCACTGTGTCAATCCATCTCCTTGATAAGGGCCTTCCAATTATTTGTTAACCCTCCACTTTACCAAGCATGACATCTTTCTCCAGGGAACAATCCTTTCTGACAACATGACCAAAGTAGGTGAGACAATGTCTAGCCATTCTCACTTCCAAGCAACATTCCAATTGCACTTCTTCCAGGACAGATTTGTTAGTTCTTTTGGCAGTCCATGGAACTTTCAGTAATCTTCACCAACATCACAACTCAAAAGCATCAACTCTTCTTCGGTCTTCCTTATTCATTGTCCAGCTCTCACATGCATGTGAAGTGATTGAAATTACCATGGATTGGGTTAGGTGCACCTTAGTCTTCAAGGAGACATCTTTGTTCTTCATCATTTTAAAGAGATCTTTTGCAGCAGATTTGCCCTGTTTAATACATCCTCTGATGTCTTGTCTGCTGCTTCCATTGGTGTTGATTGTAGAACCAAGTAATATGAAATCTTTGACAATTTCAAACTTTTCTCCATTTATCATCATGCTGCTTATTGGTTGAGTTGTGAGGACTTTTGTTTTCTTTATGTTGAGGTGTAATTCATACTGCAGACTGCAGTCTTCAATCTTCATCAGTAAGTTCTTCAAGTCATCCTCACTTTCAACAAGCAAAGTTGTGTCATCTGCATGTTGCAGGTTGTTAATGAGTCTTCCTCAGATCTTGATGTTAATGCTCTTTTTCATATTGTCTCATTTCTGGGAGTATTTGTTCCACATACAGATTGAATAAGTATGATGAAAGGATACAAGTCTTAAGCACTCTTTTCCTGATTTTAAACCATGCAGTATTCCCTTGTTCTGTTTGAACAACAGGCTCGTGGTCTACGTATAGGTTCCTCATGAGGACAATTAAGTGTCTGGATTTCCCATTCTTCTCAATGTTATCCATAATTTGTTATGACCCAAAAAATTAAATGCTTTTTCATTGTCAACAAAACAAATAAACAGCTTTCTGGTATTACTTGCTTTCAACCAAGATCCATCTGACATCAGCAATGATATCTCTCTTTCTACGTCCTCTTCTGAATCCAGCTTGCATTTCTGGAAGTTCTGTCAATCTACTCCTGCAACTGTTTTTGAATTATCTTCAGCAAGATTTTGCTTACATGTGATATTAATGACATTGTTTGATAATTTCCACAATCTGTGGGATCACCATTCTTTACAATGGGTACAAATAAGGATCTCTTCCAGTCAACTGACAGGTAGCTTCCAAATTTCTTGGCATAGATGAAGGAGTGCCTCCATCAGAGCATCTGCTTATTGAAATATCTCAATGGGTATTCTATCAATTCCTGGACCCTTCTTCTTCACCAATTCCTCCAGTGCAGCTTTGACTTCTTCTTCAATACCATTGGTTCTTGATCATATGCCACCTCCTGAAATAGATGAACATCAACCAATTATTTTTGGTACAGTAATTCTGTGTATTCCTTCCATCTTCTTCTGATGTTTCCTGGATCATTCAAAATTTTGCCCATAGAATCTTTCAATATTGCAATGCACGGCTTAAATTTTTTCCATAGTTCTCTCAGTTTGAGAAATGTTGTGTGTTCTTCCCTTTTGGTTTTCTAACTCTAGGTCTTTGTACATTTCATTATAATAATTGACTTTGCCTTTTCCAGCTGCTCTTTGTAATCTGTTCAGCTCTTTTATCTTGTTAATTCCTCCATTTGCTTTAGCTATTCTCCATTCAAAGGCAAGTTTAGAGTCTCTTCTGACATCTGTTTTGGTCTCTTCTTTCTTTCCTGTTTTTTTAATGAGCTTGCTTTCTTCGTGGATGATGTTCTTTATGTCATACCACAATTCCTCTGGTTTTCAGTCATTGGTAGTCAATGCATCGAATCTGTTTTTAGATGGTCTCTAAATTCAGGAGGGATTATGTTAAGGTCATGTTTTGCTTCTTGTGGACTTGTTTTAATTGTCTTCATCTTCAACTTGAACTTGCATATGAGCAGTTGATGTTCTGTTCCACAGGTGGCTCCTGGCCTTGTTTTGACTAAAGACAGTGACCTTCTCCATTGACTCTTTCCACAAATATATTTGATCTGATTCCTGTTTACTCCATCTGGTAAAGTCCATGTGTATAGCGACCGTTTATGTTGTTGACAAAAGGTATATTTACAATGAATAAGTGGTTGGCCATGCAAAATTCTGTCATGAAATCTCCAGTGCTATTTCTATCACCAAGGCCAAATTTTCCAACTGCCAATGATACTTCTTTATTTTCAAATTTTGTATTGTAACCACCAGTGATAATCAACATATCTTGATTACATATTTGGTCAATTTCAAACTGCAGAAGTTGGTAAAAATCCTCAGTTTCTTCATCTTTGGCTTTGGTCATTGTCATGTAAATTTGAATAATAGTAGTATTAACTAGTCTTACCTGTAGGTGTTTGAATATTATCCTATCACAGACAACATTGTACTTCAGGATAGATCTTGAAACATTCTTTGTGATGATGAATGCCATGCCATTCCTCTTCAATTTGTCATTTCTGACATATTAGATCATATGGTTGTCTGATTCAGAATAGCCAAAACCAGTCCATTTCAGCTCACTAATGCCAAGGATATTAATCTTTATGCATTCCATTTCATTTTTGACAACTTTCAATTTTCCTAGATTCAAGCTTTGTACATTCCATCTTCTGATTATTAATGGATGTTTGCAGCTATTTCTTCTCATTTTGATTCATGCCACACCAGCAAATGGAGGTCCCAAAAGCTTTACTCTATCTATATCATTAATGTTGGCTCTACCCTGAGGGGGCAGCTCTTGCTCTGTTGTATTTTGAGTGCCTTCTGACGTGAGAGGTTCATCTTCTGACACTGTATTGCACAATAATTCAGGGCTATTTATAAAGTTTACCAGTAATATACTAGACAGTGTTTCACTGCTATTCAGAAGGTTTTCACTGGTTAATTATTTGAGAAGTTAACAGCCTCTTCCTTCTTCTTGAGTCTGGCTTAGTATGGAAGCTCCTCTGAAACCTGTCCACCATCAATGATCCTGCTGGTATTTGAAATACTGGGGGCATAGCCTCCAATCTCACAGCCACATGCAAGCCATCACAGTACAACAAACTGACAGATGAGTGTTGGAATGTCATATCAGGAGTGGAGAAAAGTTAACATTGAGAAAATGTTGAAGCAGTCGTACCAGTGACAATTGGTTTAATAACTTGAATATATGATATTAATGAAAATGAAAACACTTCATTTGTAGGGTAAGAGAAAATTCCTTGAGATTTTAGGAGATATTGGTGTGATTTCTTGTCTAATTAGTTATCTGGATAACTTGTTAACAACTGAAATAGAGCATTTTAACTAGGCATATATCCTTGAATGTCCCACTTAGATTTGAGCTAAGTTTGTCCATTTGGAACAAATTATCTTCTTTTTCTTTGACCTATGGAGAAAATTGTCTTCCTTCCTAATTTCTAGTCTAAAGATCATTCATTGAAAAAGCCATCAGGAATTAATCACTTACCTTATTTTCAATGTACTTTATAGCTTGAATTAATAATTTTATAGCCATCTCAGATTTTGACTACCTCTATAATAGTACTACCTGTTTAAAAATGGGAAACTTACAATAAGCCAAGATACTGCTTAAACTCCTTTTTGTATCACTGAGATACTATTATATCTTTCCCTCCTGTGCAGAAAAGAGTTAACATAGTAGATATAACTGCTCATCCTTAGATAGGATTGCTTAAAAATTTGATTCTTGGCTGTCTTCTAGAAATATGAATTTCAGAAGGGTTCTTTCTGACCATTCCCAAAACTGGTAAGAGCAACTCATTATACCACAACTGTTGGTACAAACAATGTGGCTTGTACTGAACACTTAATTTCCTTCTGGAGTATGGAATTTTGCTCTGTGCCAGGCAGAATTGTCTATGAGCAACCACTAATAGGCATTTTAAGTACTGAGTTCCTTAAAAATTTTAAAGACAGGCAACACTTGACATGTGTTGTCATAATTCATTTCTGAGCATTAAGTGTATTCTCTGTGCACTGGGAAAGGACTCTGCAAGCCAGCACCTGGTTTTCCCCCAGACTTTACCCCCACACATCTTTTCCTTTTGCTACGTCTCCTTTGGATCTTTCCCTGTAATAGATAATACACATGAATATGACAATATGCAGAGAACAGGGAATTCTTTTATGGAATCATCAAACCAGAGAATGGTCTTGGTTATCCTCAACAGACCTTTATAGTAATTTTCTATTAATTTTATCTGAAACTATGACAGCTTTCTCACTATAGTAAATTGTTGCTTTCCATGAGATTTCCCTTCATATTACTTCAATGTAATGTAGTGTGTTTTATTTATTTCTGGGATTGATATTTTGCTTTATAAATAGCTTTTTTAAGTCATAGATAAGTAAAGAAACATTTTGAAATTATTTTCTCAACTTGCATAATGATTAAATTAATATATAAAGCCCTTTTTAAACAGGCAGTTGATATCAGAAATATTATGATTTCTGGTTGTCAAAAATTCTTTTCTCTTTTATGGCTTCTTGTTGAAACCATAAAAAGTCATTATAAAAATAGGGTTGGGCAAGATAGGAAAGTAACTAACCTACTGAACAATGAATAAAAACAAATACAGACTGAGATCACAGAACTCCAGATGGCAGTTGAGGTGTTGGGAAGTCAAAATGAAGCCAGAAACAGGGCACAACAGAAGCTGTCAAAAATTACTCACTAACATCTGGGACATTCACTCAACATAGCCATTTTGATATGCAATTGAGCAACACCCTAAACAAAGAACACAGAATGGGAGCTAAACTGAGGAAGCAGTAGATTTCTAAGGCTTTACAAATTGGCCATGGTAGTTTGTGGACATCTAGTTGGTGGCAAAGGGAGACCGTTGTGCTTCAAAATGGTGCTGTTCATTAGCCATCTCAGACAAATTGGCACTAGGACCAGAAGGCACTGAAAAGTTATTGGGACAAGAAGTGCATTTCAAATGGGCAACATGGAGGGAAACATCTGACTCTCTGCTCAGTGAAGGACATCATGGAAGAGACTGTGCAGGGACACACCTTTTCTTTACCACAGGAATACCTAACACCACAACTTACATCAGCATCTACATCAGCTAAAATCCTTCACACATGCATATTGAAATTCAGAGCCCAACCATGAAGAACTACTGAGTCATCACTGAAAACAAAACAAAACAAAAAAATAGGATAAGGGAGCTCTGTGGTGACCCTTAGGAAAATACAGTCCAGTGATATCAACCGCAGATTGTTGTTGTTGTTGTGTGCTGTCAAGTCAGCCCTGACTCATAGCAACCCCTTGTTGGGTTTCCAAGGCAATATCACTATGGAAGTAGATTGTCCAAGCTTCCTTCTGAGGAGTGGCTGGTGGGTTTGAACTGCCAGCCTTCTGGTTAGCAGTCAAGTGCCTTAGACACTACACTACCAGAGCTCCTCAACCATGGATAACCAGAAAAATTCCCCACATATATCAGAAAATAAAATTTAAGCTAGTAAAATAAAAACATAAAATAAAATAAATATCAAAATGGCCTAATTCGACAACAAAAAATAATAATAAAATACAAAATCAGAAAAATAACAATCAATCAAAAAGAAAATATGAAGAAGAGAAAGTTTCTCTTACAGGGGTCACATTACTGCAACAAATATAAAAATTTCAGATAATCATGCTAAATATGTTTAAAGGAAGCAAGGAACAGAAAACAGAATAACTGAGATCAGGAAACAAATGGAAGAACAAAATAAGTCTCAACAAACAAACTGAAAACATCAAAAAATAAATAAATAAAAATTACTGGAACTGAAGAATAAAGAAACCGAATTAGATAAAACAAGAGAAAAGCTCAAAATTTGAATCTGAAAAACAGATGATGTCTGAACTGAACTGAATAACTATGTCTATCAATTCTTAGGAAAAACAAAAGAGCAAAATTAAAATGTGAGATTCAAATAAGAAACCTTATATTAGAATTATTGGAATTGAGAATTCTGGTACGATGGCGGACTAGCAGAAAGACCACATAGAACCACTTCAACAAAGAAAAGGGAAACCAATTAACACAGACACAGAAGATAATCCTGGACCCATGAGACTTGAAGGGAAGGATATAGAAGTGGACTAAACCCCAACTAGCAGAAGAATTTGCATGAAAATAACAAAAAAAAAAATGAGACAGACAGAGCTGCAGTCTGGCATCGATCCTGAGTGATCCTGACCACAGAGACAGCATGGAGATTCTTGAGTGGTGGTAGAACCTAAGAATTAACCTAAAAATCAGCCCTGCTAGTCAGGGAATGCACAGAGGACTGTGCACAGTGGCTGGGGAATAAATGGAGAAGGTGAAGAAAAAGGCATTCTGAGTTGGGGACTTTTGCCGGTCCGGAGGACGCCACCATTTTGAATGATACAAGCAGCTTGACTATTTTGGATATTTAAAGAGACAGCACTCTCCGAGATTCCGGGGGATTAAGGAGAGGTTCGGCTTTCCAGCAACCCCAAGGACACTCTAGATCTACAAGGTTGAAAAGGTGAGACATTCCTCTTGTTACTCTTATACCGCATACCCGCTTGGTGAATGGAAGTGCAGCCATCACCCACTTCCACTCACCATCTGTGCCCACAGGAACTCTATAACAGTCTGTGTGCTCAGACTGAGCCTCGGTGCCCTGCACTGTCCTCCACCGATTTTTTTTTTTTTTCTCTTTTTCACTTTCTTTTTTCTGGTGATTACTTTGCTTGTATTTCTCTTTTTTAAAACAACTATTATTTTTAATACTTTTGTCCTTTTTACTATTAATCTTATTCTTCCCCTCCCAGGTCCTAGTTTTGAGCTTTTTTTCTTTTCCCTGTTCCTGTTGAACTTTTTTTTTTTTTTTTTAAATTATTTATTTTAGTGTTTCCTTTTTTCCCCTTTT
>NW_006922292.1:727440-729198 GCF_000298275.1 Orycteropus afer afer
AAAAAAAAAAAAAAAGAATCAGTGGAGATCCCTCCCCAAAAGTGCTAGAGTCCAGAAGGCAATGGACCCACTTGTATAAGATATTGAATGAAAATAATTGTTGAGCAGGAATTCTTAATATATATGTGGTGTAGTAAATTACTTAGTGTGGCTTTTCTACCCATAAGTCTTTGTAAATTCCAAGGTGGAATTTGCCATGGGCGACTGAGGAGCTACTGATTGCTAAAGTTGTCCACCTGGGGTATTTCTATTGGGAGTGGCACAAAACAATGTTCTGGGAGATTCCTGCTCTCTCTCAGGTACTTACAATTCTGATGTATGATTGGTTGGTTTGGCCACTCTGCCAGGCTCAAAAGAGGCCTCCTTGAGGCAGAACTCTCTCTGACTGCTTGTTGAGATATACGTATTGCTGAGAAAGAGACACCGAGAGACATGTACCGCTGATAAAGAGAAACCGAGAGACATGTATTGCTGGGAGAGAGACTGTCGGAGGAGAGATAGCGGCCTGGGAGAGGATGAATTTTGTCCCTGAACTTGAATTGTAGCCCGGTGCTTCCATAATAAAACCCATACTCAGTGAGTTCTGTGTGGCCACTACAGTGAATTATTGGCAGATAGGCTTTGGGTGCTGTGGAAGGAGCGGTTGGTGCAAGGGCGGGAGGGAGGCAGCATGTCTGGCCTTGCAGGAATGGGCCTTGGACTACTGATAGAGATTCTGTTTTCCTCTAGTGTGGTTAGAGGAGGTCAGAAGATGTGGCCCCCTTGCCCCTTTTGCAATATATATATGTAGTAATTTGGGTAAAAATTTAGAAAGTAAGGTGGTTTTCCATTTAAAAATATATCCACATTTTGTTTTGTAATAGTCATTGCAATCCCTGCAATGTAACAAACTCTTCTCACTTCCTCCCTGTGCATACCATTTCCCTTTGTTCTTCTTTCTTATCCCTCTCTGCCTTCAGAGTTTTATCCCTGTGCAAATGCTACCCTTTGATCTCTTATGATTGATTGTTCTAAGAACCATGTGCCTCCCTGGTATTATTGTTGTGAAGAAGTGACTCCATTTTGTAACTCTATTTTTATAATGTCCAGCTATGGCTGGCAATATCTTGCTAAAACTCCATTTTATGTGGCTGAAGTAACCGTCTCATCCTGCCCCCACTACAGGTGAGTTAGGGGGTGCCCCTTTTCTCTTTTTTTCCCTTCCTAGGCACATAAAATAGCTAAATCACCCCTCAATGAATGCATCTGCTAGAGCAGGTACTCTGGGGTGGTTACAGAACTAGCTCCCATCACCCATCGATGGATGTGTGTGCTAGAGCACATACTCTGGGGTGACCTGTGCTAGAGCACGTACTCTGAGGTAGTTATCAAAACTAACTCCTCTCATCCCTTGATCAATGTCTGTGCTAAAGCACATACACAAAGTCCTTGAAACTTCAGCTTTGCTTCTGTATTATCACTTGCTTGCCAGCTTTATAAAGCCTACCTAAAATCGAGCCCGTAACTGCAGTGTAGGAGCGCATTTCAGCTCCCTGCAGTCGACTAGCCTAAATAAAACTCTTTTACCCAAAAGTGGACATTATAGTGGCTATTATTTTAAATTGAACCCATAAAAGTTGATCTCACATATCTGTATTTTGTTTGGCCAAAAGTTGCGCTCCAGGAATTAGTTCACTTCCAGGTGTGAAGTGTTACTAAAGGTCATAGTGTCAGAGGTTCCACCGATCTTTGCCAGACCAGTAAACTTAATATATATAT
>NW_006922292.1:729943-730859 GCF_000298275.1 Orycteropus afer afer
TTTTTTTTTTTTTTTTTTTCAAAATGATTTTGAGTTTTGTTCCACATTTTTCTTCCTCTCTATCCAGGATCTTCTATATGGATCCCCTCTAAGTGGATGACAGTGGTAGCTGGGCACCATCTACTTCTGGTCTCATAGTCGTATAGGCTGCAGATAGGATGGTGTACTAGTCGCTAGGACTAATTGTTTCCACAAATTGTTGGCTTTCTTCATTCTTCTTTGCTCTAGACAAGGAGAAACCCATAGGTGCATCTAGATGGCAACTTGCTAGCTTTTAAGATCCCAATTACTACTCACCACAGTAGGAGGTGGAACAATGTTTTGTATGGTATGTTATGCCAATTGAGTTTGATGTCCCCTGTGACTATGGTCCCAAGCCCACAGGTTCAACTACTCGGTCCCTTTGGGTAGCTAGATGTGACCATGACCTTGCCCCTTGTCAGCTCTATTATACACCTGGATATTCTGATCATTCATGTAAACTTATAGTACCATTGTCTGCCAACCCTATACATGTTCTTGGATACACTCTCCACATCATAGACATACCTAATAGTTCACCCTTTCCACCCATATACTCATGTTTCCCTTCACTGAAAATGCAGAACTGTATGTGCAAAAGGGTTGGTTCATCTATGTTACCTGTACCTCCATGGATCTCTCTCTATGTCTTTCTCTTCCTCAATGAAACCATATTGGTCACTCACATTTGGTACGTTGCCCTTCTCATCACCCAAATCAGTACTTATCTCTGTCTATCTAACAGCATTCCCTCCCCTCCCCTCCAACCCCTGGTAACCAACAAAGAAAATTTCATTCTTTAGATAAACCTTTCCTTGACTTTTACAATAATGGACTAATACAATATTCGTCCTTTTGTGATTGACTTATTTCACTCAGCATAATGTCCTCCAAG
>NW_006922292.1:731170-732680 GCF_000298275.1 Orycteropus afer afer
CCAGCATTTGTTATTTTCTGTCTTGTTGAACTTTGCTACTAGTGTTTGAGCAAGACGGTACCTCATTTTTTGTTTTGATTTACATCTCTCTAATAGCTAATGATCATGTGCATTTCTTCATATGTTTGTTGGCCACTTGAATATCTTCCTTGGTGAAGTGTCTATTCATGTTTTCTGCCCATTTTTTAATTGGATTGTTTGTCTTCTTGTTATTGAAGTGTTGGAGTTTTCTATAAATTTTACAGATAAGTCCCTGGTCAGATATGTCATTACCAAATATTTTTTTCCCAATCATCTGTAGGTTCTCTTTTGACTCTTTTGGAGAAGTCTTTGGAAGCACATACAAATTTAATTTTTAGAAGGTCCGAATCATCTAGTTTCTCTTCTGCTGCTTGTGCATTTTGAGTTATGCTTGATAGTTTATTTATACCATATATCAGGGCCAGAAAATTTGTCCCTAGATTTTCCTGGAGAAACTCTATAGTTTTAGGTTTCACATTTAAGTCTTTGATCCATCTGGAGTTCATTTTTGTGTATGGTGTGAGATACAGATCTTGTTTCATTTATCTGCAAATGGATCTCCAGTTTTGCCAGCACCATTTATTAAACAAACATTCTCTTCCCCATTTAAAGTATTTTGGCTGTTTGTCAAACATCAGCTGACTATATGTTGATGGATCTATTTCGGGGTTCTCAATTCTATTCCATTGATCTATGTGTCTGTCATTACACCAATACCACGCAGATTTGACTACTGTGGCTGTATAATAGGTTTTTAGATCTGACAGTATGAGACCTCCAACTTTGTTCTTCAGTAGTGCTTTGTTTATCCGAGGTCCCTTTCCTTTCCAAATAAATTTAGTGATTTGTTTTTCCATAACCCTAAAGAATGTGGATGAGATGTGGATTGGGTTGCATTGAATGTATAGATTGCTTTGGGTAGAACTGACATTTGCACAGTTTTCTATCTTCCTATCCACAAGCATTGGATGTTTTTTTCATTTATGTAGATCTCTTATGTTTTCTTGAAGTAGTTTTTTATAGTTTTCTTTGTAGAGGTCTTTTGTGTCCCTGGTAAGATTTATTCCCAAGTAGCTTATTTTTTGGTAGCTATTGTAAATAGTACTGATTTCCTTATTTCTTTTCAGCAATCTCTTTGCTGGTGTAGAGGAATCCAACTGATTTTTTGGATGTTGCTCTTATATCCTGCCACCATGCTATATCTCTTATTTAGTTCTAGTAGATTTTTGGCTGAATCTCTTGGGTTTTTGAGATATAGGATCATATCATCAGTAAATAGGGATATTTTCACCTCTTCCTTACCAATTTGGATGCCTTTGATTTCCCTTTCTTGCCTTATGGCCCTGGCTAGGACTTCCAGTACAAGGTTGAATAGAAGTGTTGATAGTGGGCATCCTTGTGAGGTTCCTATTCTCAAGAGGAATGGTTTCAGTCTCTCTCCATTGAGAATAATCTTGGCTATTGGTTTTGCATAAATGCCCTTTATTAT
>NW_006922292.1:734042-735209 GCF_000298275.1 Orycteropus afer afer
TATCTTCATGATCAATTGATCCTTTAATCATTATTCAATGTCCTTCTTTGTCTTGTATGGTGGTTTTTGTCTTAAAGTCAATTTGACCAGAAATTAACATTGCCACATCTTCTCTCTTACAGTGCCCATTTGCTTGATATATATTTTTCCAACCTTTGATTCTTAATCTATTTTTGTCTTTATCTCAAAAGTGTGTCTCTTGTAGGCAGCATATTGATGGGTTTTGTTTTCTTATCCAATCTGCAACTCTCCATCTCTTGAATAGTGCATTTAATCTTTTAACATTTAGTGTCATTATTGACAAGTATGAATTGGTTGCTGTCATTTTTTTATGTGTCTTTCATTGCATTCCTGGTTTTCTTGTTCCATATTATTTTCTGTACTAAGCTCATTATGTTTATGAATCGTGTTATCATTTCCTTTGTTACTGTTGTTTTAGTACATGCTGAATATTTATGTGTGTCCTCTTTTTTATTGTGATGTGAAGGTTTATGATTTTTCTTTGAGGATACCTTAAGATTTATAATTTTCTCCCCAAGTTTAGAACAGTCCTTACAACTCTCTTAACTTCCTCACCATTTAGAAGTTCAGTAAGTACACAGTCTTTTCCCTCTTTTTGTTTGTAGTTGTTGTCACTTGCCAATTGATGCCTCTAGTTCCCTGTTTATAGTCATGTAAGTTCATTTTACTTTGGATATGTTCATAGCTGTGGTTTCTTGGTTTTGTCATCTTGTGTATTAATGGTTGGTTGTTATTTGCTATTTTTGGTTCTTTGTTTAAAGGACTTCCTTTATCATCTCTTTTAAGGCTGGTCTGGTTTTAATAAATTCCCTTAGTTTTTGCTTATCTAGAAATCTCCTAATTTCACCATAATATTTGAGGTACAATTTTGCCGGGTATATAATTCTTGGTGGAAAATTTTCTCTTTCAGGGTTTTATATATACCATCCCATTGCCTTCTCTCTTGCATGGTTTCTGCTGAGAAATCAGAGCTTTTTCTTACTGGCTGAACTTTGTCAGTAACTTTTTGTTTTTCCCATGCTGCTTTCAGGATTCTGATGAGTTTGATGGTGATGTGTCTTGGTGATTTTCTTTTGGGATCTATCCTGTTTAGGGTTCGTTGGATTTATGAATGGATATATTTTCATCTTTTATTATATCAGGGAA
>NW_006922292.1:736224-740685 GCF_000298275.1 Orycteropus afer afer
AAGGTAGAGAAGGAGAATAATGAAGGAAAATATGGGAAAAATGCAAAAAGGAAAACAAGGAATGGGTTAAGTATGAGAAAAATGGAAAGAAATAAAGATTAAATTGAAAAAAAAAATTCAACCAGGTACAGGGAACAGAAAAAAAAAAAACTGAAAACTAAGACCTGGGAAGGGAAAAATAAAGAATAACAGTAAAAAGGAGAAAAGTATTATTAAAATTGTACATTAATAATAATAGTAGTTTTAAAACAGAAAAATACAAGCAAACTAAACACCAGAAAAAAGAAAGTGAAAAAGAAAAAATAAAAAGAGAAAACAATTCAGTGGAGGGCAGGGCAGGGCACCCAGGCTCTGTCTGAACACATATACTGGGATGGAGTTTCTGTGGGCCTGAAAAGGTGGGAGTGGGGGATGATGGCTGCACCTCCGCTCACTAAGCGGGTGTTGGGTACAAGAGTAACAAGAGGGATGTCTCACCTTTTCTGTCTTGTAGTCCAAAGTGTCCTTGGGGTTGCTGGCAAGCAGAAAGAACCTGTTCTCAAGCCCCTGGAATCTCAGGGAGCACTATCTCTTTAAATATCCAAAATGGTCAAGCCACTTGCAAACAGCCAAAATGGCAGCAACCTCCGGACAGGCAAAAGTCCATAGCTCAGCCTGCCCTTCTCTTCACTTTCTCCCTTTATACCCCAGCCACCAGAGCAGTCCTCTGAGCAGTCCTGGCAAGCAGGGCTGAGTTTTAAGTTAATTCTTAGGTCCTACCACCACTTAGCATTCTCCAAGCTGTCTGTGCCGTGCTATCAGGATCGCTCAGGATTGCTGCCAGACTGCAGCTCTGTATGTCTCCTTTTTTGGTATTTTCATGCAAATTCTTCTGCTAGTTGGGATTTAGTCCATTTCTATATCTTTCCCTTCAGGGCTCAGGGGTCCAGGATTATCTTCTGTGTCTGTGTTAATTGGTTTCCCTTTTCTTTGTTGAAGAGGGTCTGTGCAGTCTTTTTGCCTAGTCTGCCATCTTACCAGAACTTCACTCACAAGTTTTTAAGACCCTAATCACTATTCACCAAAGTGGGATGCCAAAGAATATCTCTGTGGACTATGTTATGCCAATTGAACTATATATATTTTTGTGGCTGTGGTCCTGAGTCTACAGATCCAGTGACTCCTTCAAGGTGTTATTTATAGCTAAAAGGTTTTCATAACTTTGCCCTTTGTTCACTTTACTATATATGTGGACAATTTTATAACCTAAAAACTAAACTCATTGCCATCTAGTCGATTCTGACTCATAGTGAACTCCATTGGGTTTCTGAGGTAGCAAATCTTTATGATGGTAGATTGCCCATCTTCTTTCCATGGAATAGCTGGTGGATTTGTATGGCCAACCTTCTGTTTAGTAATCAAATATTTTACACACTGTCCCACCTGAGCTCCTTTGTTGACATTTGGATTCATATGGACAATTTTATAGTGCATGTAAATATGTATCAATATTGTCAGTTATATCTACATATGGTCATGGATATAGTCCTGTTGTCCTACTTAGACCTGATTATTTTGCCTGTTTACCTATATATTCACTCATAGATTAGTGTTTATTATTACTAACAACAAAGCTGAAAGTACCACGGACTGCTAAAAGAACTAACAAATCTGTCCTAGAAAAGTGCAACCAGAATGCTCCTTGGAAGCAAGAATGGCCAGACTTAGTCTCACCTACTTTGGTCATGTTGTCCAAAGGGATCATTCCCTGGAGAAGTATATCATGCTTGGTAAAGTGGTGGGTCAGCGAAAAAGGGGAAGACCCTCAATGAGATGGACTGACACAGTGGCTGTAGTATCACACAGTGGCTCAAGTATAGCAAGGACTATGGGGTTGGAACAGGACTTGGCAGTGTTTCATTCTGCTGTACATAGGGTCACTATGAGTCAGAGACAACTCAGTGGCACCTAACAATAGCATTACTAATAATGCAGTATTGTGTATGTAATAATGTTTAACTTTGTTGTCTGTAACTCTTTTGCACCTCCATGTGTCTTCCTATTCCTTAGTTATATTGGGAAAGGCACCTACTTTTTATATATTGTCTTTGCATTCATCCAAATTAATATGTATCTATTACCTAGTTAGTAGTTTTCTCTCTGCTTGTCTGTCATCACTGATAACCATCACAGAATGTTTCATTCGGGTATAAACATTTCCTTGACTTTTTATAACTGTGAATTCATACAATATTTATATTTTTGTAGTTGACTTATTTCAGTCAACATAATGTCCTTCAAGTTCACCCACATTATGAGGTTTTTCACAGATTCTTCATTACTCTTTAATGTTGTCTAATATTCCATTGTATGTATGTATCTTGGTGGAACAAGGGATATCATTGTTGATGTCAGATGGATCTTGGTTCAAAGAAAGAATATTAGAAAGATGTTTAATTGTGTTTTATTGACTACACAAAAGCATTCAATTGTGTGGATCATAACAAATTGTGGATGACATTGAGAAGAATGGAAATTCCAGAACACTTAATTGTACTCATGAGGAACCTGTACATAGACCAAGAGGCTGTTGTTCAAACAGAACAAGGGGATACTGCATGGTTTAAAATTAAAAAGGGAGTGCATCAGGGTTGTATCCTTTCACCATACTTATTCAATCTATATACAGGGAAAATAATCCAAGAAGCTGGACTATATGAAGAAGAACATGGCATTAGGTTTGGAGGAAGAATCATTAACAACCTGCCATACACTGATGACACAACTTTACTTGCTCAAAGTGAGGATGACTTGAGGCACTTACTGATGAAGATTGAAGAATACAGTCTGCAGTATGGATTATATCTCAACACAAAGGTAACAAAAATCCTCACAACTGGATATGCAGCATCATGATACATGGAGTAAAGATTGAAGTTGCCAAAGACTTTACATTGCTTGGTTCTACAATCAATGCCAATGGGAGCAACAGTCAGGACATCAGACAATGTATAGCACAGGGCAAGTCAGCTGCAAAGATCTCCTTCAAGTGTTGAGGAGCAAAGATGAGGATTAAGTTGAGGATTAAGTTGCACCTGACAAAAGCCATATTGCTAATTGCCTCGTATGAATGTGAGAGCTGGACAATGAATAAGAAAGAAGGATTGATGCTTTTGTGCTATGATGCTGGCAAAGAATGCTGAAAGTACCATGGACTGCTAAAAGAACAAAGAACAAACAAATCTGTCCTGGAGGAAGTGAAGCCAGAATGTTTGTTGGAAGTGAGAATGGCCAGACTTTGTCTCACTTACTTTGGTCATGTTGTCAGAAGGGACCATTCCTTGAAGAAGGATGTCATGCTTGGTAATGTGGAGGGTTGACAAAAAAGGGAACAACTCTCAATGAGATGGATTGACACAATGGCTATGGCAGTGGCCACAAGTATAGCAGAGATCATGGAGCTGGCACAGGACTGAGTAGTGTTTCGTTCTGCTGTGCATAGGGTTCCTATAAGTTGGCCCAGAGACCTGTTACCTTAGCACCCTTGTTTATGTCTAAGAAGTTATCCTAACTTTGCCATCTATTATCTTTAAGCTGCATATGGACATTTCTATAGTATATGCAAACATGTATATAGGAATATCATCTGCCAGACTTATGTATAAACCAAATTCACTGCCATCAAGTCAATTCTGACTCATAGTGACCTCCTTTGGGTTTCCAAGGTGATATCTTTTTATGGAAATAGATTGCCCAGTCTTCCTTCCACAAAGCAGCTGGTAGGTTTGAACTGCCAACCTTTTAGCTATCAGTCAAATGCCTTAGGCACTATGCTGTCTATGTATGGTCATAGCTATATTCTGATTTTTGGATTGCTTGTCTTTTTGATGTTGAGGTGTTGAAGTGTTCTATCAGTTTTAGAGATCAGTCCCTTGTTGGACATGCCATTTATAAATATTTTTTCCCAATACATATATTCTCATTTTACTTTTTTACTTTTACTCATAAGAATTTAATTTTCAGGAAGTCCCAGTCATCTGGTTTATCTTCTGCTGTTTGTGCATTTTTTAGTTATGTTTGATTGCCCTTTTAGGCCCTAAATTAGGACCCCTTAGTTTGTTTCAATTTTTGCTTTGAAGATCTTAATAGTTTTAGATTTTACATTTAGGTTTTTGATCCATCTTGAGTTTATTTTTTTGTATGTGGTGTGAGAAATGAATCTTGTTTCATTTTCCTGCAAACAGATATCTGGTTATGCCAGCACCATTTATTAAAGACATTGTCTTTTCCCCATTTAACAATTCACAAGCAAGAATTATTTACCCAGCAAAGGTTTCATTCAAAAATGACAGGAAGTCAAGTCATTAGCAAATCAATGGAAACTTTGAGAATTTGTCACTATCACACCAGCTTTGCAAGTGTTTCTCATGGGAGTTCTCCAAATAGATCACTAAGAAAATACTCTAATTCTATAAATAAGGA
>NW_006922292.1:740785-751596 GCF_000298275.1 Orycteropus afer afer
ACTTCTAAAAAAAATGTAATAAAATAAGCTATCATAAGAATCAAAGTACATGATAGTTTCAGGGAATAAACTCAGTAATGTAATCTCATAAAAAATAAAACATCAAGATTGTGAGAAATAGGTATAAAGAAAACCTATCATATTTAGCCTATAAAATGATGCTAATGAAAACTCACTAACAGAAATTGGACACATATTAAATCACAGATGATTTAATATGATAAAGTTGTGTGTTATATGTTGTTCACATGTTATTCTTGTAGCAATTATAAATCATGTGATGTAACATGTGTAGTAACCACTAATAAATCATCAAAACATATACACAGATGAAAATAAAGAGGAAAGCAAGCAAAAGGACTCATTATACCAAAGCAGCCAAATGTAAACAAAAGCAGAAAAATTAGTAAGAAAAGCAAAGCAGATATCAAACACTCAAAAAGCCAATAGCAAAATTTCAGTAATAACCTTGAATGTAAATGATCTAAACTCCCCAATAAAAGAGAGAATGCAAGAATGGTGTTATCACTATTGAAGTAAATTGCACTATGCTACCAGAGCTCCCACTAATGACATTAAGAATATAAATAAAACAATAGGCCAATTTGACCTACAGGACGTTTGTAGAGCATTCTACCCAGCAACAGGAGCTCTGGTAGCAGAGTGCCTAAGGCACTTGACTGCTAACCAGAAGCCTGGCAGTTCAAATCCACCAGCCAATCCTCCAAAGGAAGGTTGGGCAATCTATTTCCGTAGTGATACTGCCTCAGCAACCCAAGGAAGGGTCACTATGAGTCAGGTCCAACTCGACAGCACATAACAACAACACCCAGCAACAGAAAAATATACATTTTTCCTCAGTACATATGAAGCATTTTCCAGCATAGACCATGTGCTAGGCCACAGAAAAAATCTCCACAAATTTAAAAAGATTAAAATAATATACAATACTTTCTCTGTTGATAAAAATAGGAAGTTAGAAATCATTAACAGGAAAAATAAGGACAAAAAATGACCACATGGTAACTAAAGAATACATTACTAAAAATCTATTGGTTTATAGAAGACATTTAAAAATTCTTAGAATCGAACAAAAATGAAAACCTAATATATCAAAAATGCAGCTCAGAAGGAATTCCCTAGCAACAAATGTCTATGTTAATAAAGAAATATACAAAATCAAAAACTTTACTGACAAGTTGAAAAAGTAGCAAAGAGGCCTAAAGATACCAGAAAAAGAATGTAATAAAGATAAAGGCAGAAATGAACAAAATAGAATATACAAAAACAATAGAAAGAATCAATTATACCAGAAGTTGGTTCTTTGAAAGGATCAATGAAGTATTCACACCACTGGCTAGACTGACAAAAGAAAAACATCAGAAAAAGCAAATATCAAAATTTAAAAATGAACTGGAGTCATTAACACTGACTCAACTGAGATGAAGAAGATCATAATATATTACTATGAGAAATCATACTTCAGCAAATTTGTAAACTTAGATTAAATGGAGAAACTCCTAGAAACATGCTACATGCATAAAATAACAAACAGAAGTAGAAAATCTAAGCATACCCATCACAAAAGAATAGATTGAAGATGACATCAAAAAACTGTCAACAAAAAAAGCCAGGACCAGATGGCTACACTGGATAATTCTACTAAACATTCAGAGAAATGTTGACACCAATTCAACTCAATGTCTTTAGAGGTGCAACTTAGAAGTGCAAGGAATACTACTAAACTTGCTCTATGAATCCAGCATAAGCCTGTTGCCTGAACCAGGCCAAGATATCACCAAAAAGAAAATTAAAGTCCCATATCCCTTATGAACATACATGCAAAAATTTTTGACAAAACCCACCCAAGTAAATTCAGTGACGTATCAAAAGAAAAAAAAAAAAAAAAGAAAGGAAGAAAGTCATACACCATGATCAAGTGGAATTCATTCTAGGACTACAAGGGTGGTTTGACATTAGAAAATCTATCACTGTAATCTACCACTTAAGGAAAGAACCATAGATCATATCAATTGATGCAGAAACGGCATTTAATAAAATAAAATATCTTTTTCTAATAACAAAATCCCTCAGCAAAATAATAATAGAAGGGAATTTTCTCAACATAATCAACTGCATATCATTAACACCAACACCCATCTTATATTCAATGGGGAAAGACTGAGAGCCTTTCTTTTGAGAATGGGAAAAGATAAGGATGCCCATTATAACCACTCTCTTTTTTTTTTTTTTTGAAGCTGTAAAATTTATTTCTTTATTAATGGAATTACTTACAATCTTTGAAACAAGCTCTTATTAATAACACAAAACAGGAAGGCAGATACATTCTGTGACAGAACCCGAAATCATGCTTAGGATTCCTTCATACAGGTAGCCCAGCAATTCTCACTTTGTACTGAAGCCAAGATTTGGAAAAGGCCCCTGCGGCCTGGGGATTTCTTGCCTGGGGCTGCCGTAGACAATCTTCATGGTTTCCATCAGCTTTTTCATTTCTGCATCATTGTGGTACCACCTTCGCTGGCAGTAGATATTCGCTTCCACCAGCTCCTTCTTCTCCTGCGGTCCGAAGATGGAGATCCTGGCCATGCCCTTGGCATTCAAGATTTCAACTTGCAGAACTGTCTTTGTTGACTGTTCAATACTCAGGATGTCTTTTCCCTCAGGACCAAACATGTTTTCCACCTGCCACGCGGGTATTTCACACACCACCGGGTTTTCCAGGTGCTCCTTTTGCAACCACTAGGGAAGGATGCTCAAATCCACACGTCCCGGGTTCAGGAAGACAGGAAAATCCTCTCCCTCCTTCTCCTAGAGCGTGGCCGCCACGGTCGCCGCCAACAATTCCTTTTTCGTCTCTTCCTTCAACGCTGCTGCTGCCGCCGCCACCTCTTCATTCTCCTGGTGTTGGGACGAACCTGTATCTCCCTGGTTTGGTCTGGACTCCATCTATAACCACTCTTACTCAACATTTTACTAGAAGTCCTAGCCAGAGCAGTAAGGCAAGAAAGAAAAATAAATAAATAAATAACACCCAAATAACCCTATCTCTACTTCCAGATGACATGATACTACAAATGAAAGACCCTAAAAATGTCACAAGAAAATTGCTGGAACTAATACATGAATTTGGCAACTCCGTAGGGTACAAGCTCAACACGCAACTCACAAAGACACCTCTGAAAAATAAATCAAGAAAACAATACTATTTACAATAGCCCCTAAATCAGTCAAGTGCCTAGGAATTAACTTAATCAAGGAAGCAAAATGCTCGTACAATGAAAACTATAAAACACTTTTACCAGGAACTAACAGAGACTTAGGAAAATGGAAAGACATTCCATACCCATGAATTAGAAAACATAATATAGTGAAAATGCCAACTCTACCTAAAGTGATCTAAATATACAATGCAATCTTAATTAAAATTCCAACAACATTATTTACTGAAATGGAAAAAATAATGACCAACTTCATATGAAAAGAAAAGAAACCCCAAATAGTCAAATCAGTATTAGAGAAGAAGAACAAAACAGGAAGCCTCACACTCCCAATACCAAACACAATGTACAGCCACTGTAATCCAAACAGCCTGGTATCAGTTATAGGCCAAATCAAACCAAACACCAATCCCACTACCATCAAGTCTATTCCAACTCTTAGAAATCCCCATTGGGTTTCTGAGATGATAAAATGAATTCATGAAGTAGAATGTCCCATCTTACTTCCATGGAGCAGCTTGTGGGTTTGCACAACTGACCTTTTGGTTGGCAGCCAAATGTCTTACCTACTATGCCAACAAAACTTCTTAGACACACACCAGTGGGAAAGAACCATGAATCTAGAATTAAACCCAGCCATCTATGGACAACTGATTTTTGATAAGAGTTCAAATTTCATTCAATGGGGAAAAACAAACCAGTTTATTTTCTTTTTTTCTTTTTTAATTTTTATTGATTTGGATGAGAGTTTAAAGAGCAAATTCATTTTCCATACAGTAATTTATACACATTTTGTCTCACAATATTAACTGCAGTTTCCCACAATGTAACTTACAGCAGCTCTCTTCCCACTTTCTCCCCACAGTTACATCTTCCCATTGTCTGTGTCTTTCCCTCCCATGTACTCCTGCTCCCTGAGCTGTCTCCCTGTGCAGACACTGCCCTTCTAATCTCCCATGATTGATCTTTCCAAGGAGTGTATCTACCTAATGTAAATGTTCACCTCATATGCCTGTTTTGTTTAGATGGAAGCCACAGGAGTGGATTCAGTTCCAGACTTGAAAGGTAGCTAGGGGCCATAGTCTTTGGGGTTCCACCAGGGTCTATCAGACTGGCAAATATGGTGGGGTTTTTATTAATAATTTTGAGTTTTGTTCCACATCATTCTCCCACTCTATCCTACATAGATCCCTCTCTGAGTGGTCTCCTACATAGATCTCCTCACAGATCCCTCTCTGAGTGGTCAACAGTAGTAGCTGGGCACCATCTAGCTCTGGTCATAGTTGTATAGGCTGAGGTTCTCATGGTATACCAGTCCCTTGGACTAATTGTTTCCATGTGTCTTTATTTTTCCTTTGTTCTTTGCTCTGGATGATGAGAGACCCATTGTTTCATCTGGATGCCCGCCTGCAAACTTTTAAGTTCCCAGTTACCACTTGACAAAGTAGGATGTGGAACAATGTTTTTGTGTAGTATGTTATGCCAATTGATCTTGATGTCCCCTGCAACTATGGTCCCAAGCCCACAGGTCTAACTACCTACTCCCTCTTGGTCGCTGGCTGTGACCAAGAAGTCACCATAAACTTGTCCCTTGTCAGTTCTACTATAGACCTGGACATTCCTTCAGAACATACAAATAAGCTTGTAGATACATCATCTGCCAACCCTGTACATGATCATGGGCACATTTCCCACTGCCTAGAAATATCTGATTTCTCAGCCTATCCACCCATCTATCCACCCTAGATCAATGTTTGCTATCCTGACAACAAAGTCCTGTATGTTCAAAAAGGTCATCTTTCATACCTGTATCTCCCATGTACCTCTATACATGTTCCTCTTCCTCAATGCCACTCTAATAATCACTCACATTTGGTACATTGTCCTTCCCTTCACATAAATGAATACTTGTCTCCACCTAACTGTGTTCCCTCTCCTCCCTTCCCACCACTGGTAACCAACAAAGACAGTTTTGTTACATATATAAACCTTTCCTTGCCTTTACACAATAACAAATTAATACAATATTTGTCCTTCTGTGATTGGCTTATTTCACTCAGCATAATATCTTCCAAGTTCATTCACAATATGCAGTGTGCTGCAGATACTATGATATTCTTTAGGTTGCATGGTATTCCATTGTGTGTATGTACCATAGTTTGGTTATCTATTCTTCTGTTCATGGGTACCTAGGTTGTTTCCACCATTTTGCTATTGTAAATAGTGCTTCAACGAATATTGCTGTTGTTATGTACCATCCAGTTGTCTCCAACTCATAGTGACCTATGTACAACAGAACAAAATATTGCCCAGTCCTTTGCCAGCCTCATGATCCATACTATACCTTAGCCCATCGCTGCAGCCACTGTGTCAATCCATCTTGTTGAGGTCTTCCTCTTTTTCATTAACCCTCCAAGCTCACCCTCCTTGTCCAGAAAATGGTACCTTCCAACATGACCAAAGTAGGTGAGATGAAGTCTGGCCATTCTCATTTACAAGGAGTATTCTGGCTGCACTTTTTCCAGGATAGATTTGTTAGTCCTTTTTCTTGGAAGGGAGATTGGGCAAACTACTTCCATAGTGATATCGCCTCAGAAAACCAAACGGTTTCTGAGTCCTATCTTACAAGACAGTAATGAGTTAGCAGTCCACGGTATTTTCAGAATTTTTCACAAACACCTCAAGTTGTTCACGAACAACTCAAAAGCATCAACTCTTCTTTCTTCCTTTTTCATTATCCACCTTTCACATGCATAAGAGGCAATTGAAAATACTATGGCTTGAGTTAGGCACATCTTAGTTTTCAAGTAGATATCTTTGCCCTTCAGCATTCGAAAGAGATCTTTTGCAACACATTTGACCAATGCAATACATTTTTTTTTTATGTCTTGACTGCCACTTCCATTGGTGTGGATTGTAGAACCAAATAATATGATGTCTTTGACAACTTCAGTCTTCTCCATCTATCGTGATGCTGCTTATTGGTCCAGTTGTCAGGATTTTTGTTTTCTTTATATTGAGGTGTATACTGCATGGTGTGGTCTTTAATCTTCATCAGTAAGAGTTCCAAGTCATCCTCATTTTCAGCAAGCAAAGTTGCATTGTGTTTGTATTGCAAGTTGTTAATGAGCCTTCCTCCAATGCTGATGCCAGGTTCTTCTTCATATAATCCAGCTTCTCAGATTATTTGCTCAGTATGCAGAAGGAAGATGGGGCAATCTACTTTTGTAGTGATACTGCCTTGGAAACCCAAGGAGGGGTCATTATGGGTTGGGCCTGACTTGATGGCACATAAAAACAACAACAACATGTAGATTTAATAAGGATGGTGAAAGGATACAACCCTGACACACTCCCTTCCTGATTTTAAACCATGCAGTATCCCCTTCTTCTGTTCAAATGACAATCTCCTCATTTATGTACAGATTTCTGATGAGCACAATCAAATATTCTGGAATTCCCATTCTTCTCAATGTTATCCACATTTTGTTATGATCTACACAATTGAATGCCTTTGCATAGTCAATAAAACACAAGTAAACATCTTTCTGGTATTCTTTGCTTTCAGCCAAGATCCAATTGACATTAACTCTGATATCCCTCACTCCATGTCCTATTCTAGGAGTTCTGGTAGTGTAGTGCCTAAGGCACTTGACTGCTAACCAGAAGGCTGGCAGTTCAAACCCACTAGCCACTCCATGGAAGGAAGGTTGGGCAATCCACTTCTGTAGCGATCTGCCTCAGAAACCCAAGGAGGGGTCACTATGAGTTGGGTCTGACTCTACAGCACATAACTACAAAAACAACAACAACATGTCCTCTCCTGAATCTAGCTTGCTTTTCTGGAAGTTCTCTCTCAATATACTCTGAAACCATTTTTGAATTTTCTTCAGTAAGATTTTACTTACTTTAAGTGAGGATGACTTAAGGCACCTACTGATGAAGGTTGAAGAATACAGTCTGCAGTATGGATTACGTCTCAATATAAAGAAAACAAAAATCCTCACAACTGGACCAATGAGCAGCATCACCATAAATGGAGAGAAGATTGAGGTTGTCAAAGAATTCACGTTGCTTGGTTCTACAATCGATGCCAATGGAAGCAGCAGTCAGGACATTAGATGACGTGTAGCATTGGGAAAGTCAACTGCGAAGGAACTGTTCCAAGTGCTGAGGAGCAAGGATATCTACTTGAGGACTAAGGTGCGCCTCACACAAGCCATGATATTTCCAATTACCTCATATGCATATGAGAGCAGGACAATGAATAAGGAAGACCAAAGAAGAGTTGATGCTTTTGAGTTGTGGTGCTGGCGAAGAATGCTGAAAGTACCATGGACTGCTAAAAGAACTAACAGATCTGTCCTGGAGGAAGTGCAGCCAGAATGCTCCTTGGAAGCAAGAATGGCCAGACTTCGTCTCACCTATTTTGGTCATGTTGTAAGAAGGGACCATTCCCTGGAGAAGGATGTCATGCTTGGTAGGGTGGAGGGTCGACGAAATAGGGGGAGGCCTTCAACAAGATAGATTGATATGGTGGCTGTGATGATGGGCTCAAGTATAGCAGGGATTGTGGGGCTGGTGCGGGATCAGGCAGTGTTTTGTTCTGCTGTGCATGGGGTCACTATGAGTCGGAAACGACTCCACGGCACTTAACAACAACAACAAGATTTTATTTGCGTGTGATATCAATGATATTGCTCAATAATTTCCACATTCTGTGTGATCACCTTTCTTTGGAATGGTACAAATATGGATCTTTTCCAGTTAGTGGGCCAGGTATCTGTCTTTCAATCTCTTGGCATAGCTGAGTGAGTACCTCCAGCTGGACATCCATGGTTGAAACATGTCAGTGGTATTCCATCAGTTCCTGGGGTCTTCTTTTTTGCCAGTTCCTTCAGTGCATCTTTGACTTGTTCCTTCCATACCACTGGTTCTTGATCATATGCCTTGTCCTGAAATGGATGATCATCTAGCAATTCTTTTTGGTATACTGACTCTGTGTATCCCTATCCATCTTCTTTTGATGTTTCATGCATCATTCAAAATAATGTCCATGGAATCTTTCAATATTTCAATTAGATACTTTATTTTTTTCTCAGTTCTTTCAGCTTGAGAAATGCTAAGTGTATTATTTATTTTGGTTTTCTAACTCCAGGTATTTGCACATTTCCTTATAATAATTGATTTTGTCTTCTTGAGCTGCTCTTTGAAATCTTCTGTTCAGCTCTTTTACCCTGTTGATTCTGCCATTTGCTTTAGCTACTCTCCATTCAAGGGTAAGTTTCAGAATCTCTTCGGACATAATTTTCTTATTTTCTTCCTTTCCTGTCTTTTTAATGAACTTTTGCTTTCTTCATGGATGATGATCTCAATGTCATCTCACAATTCCTCTGGTTTTCGGTCACTGGTGTTCAATCCATCAAATTTGTTCTTTAGATGGTCTCTAAATTGAGGAGGGATATAATCAAGGTCATGTTTTGGCTCTCGTGAACTTCTTTCAATTGTCTTCAGCTTCAACTTGAACTTGCATATGAGCAGTTGATGGTCTGTTCCAAATCAGCTCCTAGTCTTGTTTTGTCAGAAAATAGTGAGTTTCTCCATCATCTCTTGTCACAGATGTCGTCAACCTGATTCCTGTATACTCCATCTGGTGAAGTCCATGTGTATAGCAGCCATTTGTATTGTGGAAAAAGGTATTTGCAATGAATAAGTTGTTGGCCTTGCAAAATTCTATCATATGATTTCCAGTGTCATTTCTGTCACCAAGACCGTATTTTTCAATTACCAGTGATTCTTCTTTTTTTCCAAAATTGTATTCTAATCAATAGTGATAATTAACGCATCTTGATTGAATGTTTGGTCAATTTCAGACTGCAGAAGTTGGAAAAATCTTCAATTTCCTCATCTTTGGCTTGGTGATTGGTTTATAAATTTGAATAATATTAATATTAACTGATCTTCTTTGTAGGCATATGGATATCATCTATCACTGACAGCATTGTACTTCAGGATAGATCTTGATACATTCTTTGTGATGATGAATGCCAAACCATTCTTCAATTTGTCGTTCCCAGCATAGTAGATCATATGGTTTTCTGATTCAAAATGGCCAAAACCAGCCCACTTCAGCTCACTAATGCCTGGAATATTGATCTTTTGAATTCATTTTTGACAACTTCCAATTTTTCTAGGTTCATATTTCCTCTATCTCCCTGTTTCTGTGCCCTCTTCTATAATGACAGTAGTATGATTAGAGCTTACCTTACTTAAGGATGATCCCATGGTAACTTAACACCATCTTCAAATACCCTATTTCCAAACAAGATCACATTTACAGGTACAGAAGTGAGAATTTCAATATGTCTTTTTGGGAATGCATAATTCAATCCATTTGCATCTCTGGTAGCATAGTGCCTAAGGCACTTGACTGATAACCAGAAGGCTGGTGGTTCAAACCCACCAGCCACTCCTCAGAAGGAAGATGGGGCAATCTACTTCCGTAGTGATACTGCCTTGGAAACCCAAGGAGGGGTCGTTATGAGTCGGGTCCGACTCGACGGCACATGACAACAACAACAACTGCTACTCTGAGGAGGCAGCTCTTCTCCAGTCATATTTTGAGTGTTGTTCTGACCTGAGGAACTCATCCTCTGGCACAATGTTTGTGCCAGTATGTTGCACAATGTTTCAGGGTTATTCATAAAGTTTTCCATTACTATATCAGACAGTGTCTCACTGCTATTCATAAGGTTTTCACTGACTAATTCTTGGAGAAGTGTATGGTTGCTTCCTTCTTCTGAGTCTGTCTTAGTGTCAAAACTCCAGTGAAAACTGTCCACTAAGGGTAAGCCTACTGGCATTTGAAAAATCAGTGTCATAGCCTCCTGCCTCACAGCAACATTCAAGCCACCACAGTATGACAAACTGACAGACATGTTTGTCTCCCTTAGCTGTTCCAAACTACTCTGCTCATACTCTGATCTCCTGGCCCTGCTCACTTACTCAGCCTGCCCTCTCCTAGGGTGCACCATGCACAGAGACACCCACCTTCCACTGGTGCCAGTCTGGCTTACTGCAGCCTCCTCCCTGGAAGCTTGAATCATGCACACAGACACAGATGGTTATATCTCATCTTGTCCTGCATCTCACTTCTTTAGGATATATACCTAGTAATGTATTGATGAGTCAATGGTATTTCTAATTCCAACTTTTTAAGGAATCGACATACTGCTCTCCACAGCAGCTGTATCATTTGACAGTCCCACCAGCAGTGTAAGAGAGTCCCAATCTCTCCACATCCTTGCACCATTTCTTATTTTCTGTCCTGTTGAACTTTGTTACTAGTGCAAGATGGTATCTCCTTATTGTTTTGATTTACATTACTCTAATGGTGAATGATTGTGAATATTTCTTTACATGTTTGTTTGCCACCTGAATATCCCCTTTGGTGAAGTGTCTATTCATGTCTTCTGACCATTTTTAAATTGGATTATTTGTCTTTCTGTTGTTGAGGTGTTGGCATTTTCTATAAGTTTTAGAGCTAAGTCCCTTGTCAAATATGTCATTGCC